>NC_053489.1:23781764-23789264 GCF_905171775.1 Rana temporaria | reverse complement strand
CGACTATACAGGGAGATCGGTGCTTGTACCTCTCCCCATCGCCGATCATCTGTGAGGCTTTTTCATTTGCTTCTTTCTGTGTTTTTTTTTTTTTTTTTTTTTTCAGTGGTTCACACCAGAAGGCTTCCGATCGTTATTTGCTCTTGTAGGAACAAACGGGCAGGGGATCGGCACAAGGTGAGCCTGCATAGCCTATTCCTTGCACCATAGGATATCTCCATGATTAACCACTTCAGCCCCGAAAGAATTTACCCCCTTTCTGACCAGGCCATTTTTTTTGTGATACGGGACTGCGTCGGTTTAACTGACCATTGCGCGGTCGTTGTCCCTTTTTTCCCACAAATAGAGTTTTTTTTGGTGCGATTTGTTTTCCTCTGCGTTTTTTTTATTCAGGTGAGAAAGTGAGGCGCAATCTTCTGAACAGGGGCACAGACGGCAAAACAAATGTTACAGGGGTGTTAACCTTTCTCTACGCTATCCAAAAAAACGACAAACTAAAAATCATTTTTTTTGGTTGGAGTTAAAGGAACACTAAAGGAATTTTTTTTTCTTTTTTAATAACTAACATGTCATACTTGCCTCCACTGTGCGGCTCATTTTGCACAGAGTGGCCAAAAAACACTGAATCCAGGGCAGAGAGCTCAGCGCATGCGCGAGTTCTGCTGCTGGGATAAGAACGGGTCCTCCTGGCACTGAAATGAAAACGGCTCGCCGTTATTTCCTAAAGTTCTATCATCTTTACTTCCTGCCCGCCATCTAGCAAAGTGACGGGCGGGAAGTGCTTTCAGACTGAGCGTCATATGATGTCCAGCAGGATAAGCCGCGATCGCGTTGCCTACGGGGGGCGAACAGCGCGGTGGTGCTGTGTGTCAGTCTCTGCCGGAGGCTCTTTACTGTGTGATTAGCTGTGTCCAATCACAGATGATCACAGTGTAAACAGGAAGAGCCATATATTGTCTTTTCCTCTACTCGCGATGACACACCTGAGGGGAGGAGAGCCGATTGGCTTCTCTCCTGATTATCAGTGCAGACCTCACCAGAGATGCCCATCCATGACCTCCAGGTAAGCCCTCTAGAGCCCACCAGTGATGGCATTCCTTACCCATTAGGGATGGCACCCTGTGCCCATCAGTGATGCCGGCTAGTGCCTCTGATTAGTGCTGCCTATAGGTGCCATCTATGAGTGGCCTGCAGTGCTGCCTACGAGTGCTGTATATCAGTGCCACCTCGTCGGAGCCTGTAAGTGCCACCTCATCGGAGCCTGTCAGTGCCACCTCGTCGGTGCCCTTCGGTGTGCTGTATATCAGTGCCACCTCGTCGGAGCCTGTCTGTGCCACCTCGTCGGTGCCTGTCAGTGCCACCCCGTCAGTGCCACCTCATCGTTGCCTGTCAGTGCCACCCCGTCGTTGCCTGTCAGTGCCACCCCGTCGTTGCCTGTCAGTGCCACCCCGTCGTTGCCTGTCAGTGCCACCTCATTGGTGTCCTTCGGTGTGCTGTATATCAGTGCCACCTCATCGGTGCCCGTCGGTGCCACCTCGTCAGTGCCACCTCATTGGTACTTTTCGGTGAAGGAGAAAACGTACTTATTTACAAAGTTTTGTAGCCGAAACGAAGAAACATTTTAATTTTTTTTTATTAGCACAAAAAATAAATAAAACCCAGAGGTGATCAAATGCCACCAAAAGAAAACTATTTGTGGGATTTTTTATTTTTTTTTATAAAAACTTGGTGGACTGGGCAGGAAGGTGTATAAGCGCCTGGTATTGAAGTGGTTAAAAGAAAGTGGCCATTGGGGTTGCCATCAAAGTGCCCCAAGAAATCCTCTGCTCCTCCATTGGCTTTCCAGTCTGTGATTGGCCGTCCTCCTCTTCTCTCTCCTCGCAGCTCCCTGAGTCGGTGGGTTCATGCATGCGATGCCCTGGAGCTGCCAGCCCGGGAAAGGGAACGTCTGGATACCCTGATAGATCAGCTCTACAAGGACATAGAAAAAGGTCAGTGGCAGATGAGATGAAAGTTATTCTTTAATTATGAGAATAAAGCATGCGATTAAAGGATAAGTTCACCTTCTCATAAAAAGAAAAAAAATCACTGATAAGAAAATGTGATCCGGCTTTCTCTTGGGACTTGGTCCCCCTGTGGGAAGAGGAGACTCTCTATTGGTCAGCATAGCCAAGCTACAAACACTGGAGATGCTGACTTTTAATAAGCCCCCGATGTCGGCCCCCCGAGGCCGATCCGCCATCCTAACTAAGGGAAACAAGCAGTGGAGCCTTATGGCTTCACTGCCCGTTTCCTACTGCGCATCGCGCGGTTTATTGTGAATGGGCACACCGCCCTGTGTGTCCCAGAATGCAGCGCGCCTCCATCTCCCAAGAGGCAACGCGAGGAGGAGAACACAGAACCTCCCCGCGGACGAGGAAGATTAGGACAATCCGCATAGTAACAGCCTTTTCTGGTAAGTGTACTTTTTTTTTATTTTATTTTTTATTTATTAGCCTTTTTGTCAATTTTTTTTTTTTTTTATTATTAGGGTGGACCTCCACTTTAAGGTGTCCCAGAAGAAGAACAACACTTCTCTTTTTGGTCAGCATGGTCGGGTGGCAGTGCTGACCAATGAGGGTGTGCCATTCTGAGCGTTATTGCACTGTGTATTACCGTGTGCAGACTGCTACACCGGCAGCACGGGGCGTCAGAGGGGGGGACCAGGATATATGGACTTTGGGCCAGATTCACAAAGAGATACGACGGTGTATTATCTACAGATACACCATCGTATCTCTGACTTACACTGGTCCTATCTATGCGCCTGATTCATAGAATCAGTTACGCATAGATAGGGCTAGATCCGACAGTGTTACACTGTGTAACACCGTCGGATCTTATTTTCCATTTAAAAATGGCGCCGGGGGCGTTCCCGCTGATTTACGATAAATAATATGTAAATCAGCGAGATACGCAAATTCGCGATCGTACGCGGACCCGACGCAGTCTTCTTACGACGTTTCCGTAGCGGCGTACCCGTCGTATACTTACCCCTTCTTTTATCAGGCGCAGCCAATGTTAAGTATAGCCGACGTTCCCGCGTCGAATTTGAATTTTTTAACGTAGTTTGCGTAAGTCGTTCTCGAATACGGACGGACGTCGTTTACGTAAGCGTCGAAACCACTGACGTCCTAGCGACGTCAGTGGGAGCAATGCACGCCGGGAAATTTCGCGGACGGCGCATGCGCATTTAAATCGGCGCGGGAACGCGCCTGATTTAAATAGTACACTCCCCTAGCCGCGGAATTTGAATTCCGCCGGGGGATTTAGGATCCGCCGTCGCAAGTTTGGAGGTAAGTGGTTTGTGAATTAGCCACTTGCCTCCTAAACTTGCGGGAGCGGATCTTAATTCACGTAGATCGAGCGGATCTATAGATCCGCTGAGCTACGTGAATCTGGCCCTTTGTGTTTTTTCCTTTTTTTTTTTTTTTAAAGCTAAATTTTAGGCAGATGTGTAAAAAAATAAATAAAATAAAATAAAAGTTAGCAAAGGTACCTTTTTTTTTTTTTTAAAGAGAACAGCGGGGTCCAAAAATATATAACAGAATACTTGCCTAGGTGGCTGCAGCATCTACATTATGGGGACAACTGGAGTGCCATTAAAGAAAGAGGGGGGGGGGGAGTAGAAAAAGGATGGGTAAGGAAGAGATCGGAGGTAGAATAAAGTAGAAGGAAGAAATCTGGAGGTAGAATAAAGTAGAAGGAAGAGATCGGAGGTAGAAGGAAGAGATCGGCGGTAGAATAAAGTAGAAGGAAGAGATCGGAGGTAGAAGGAAGAGATCGGAGGTAGAAGGAAGAGATCGGCGGTAGAATAAAGTAGAAGGAAGAGATCGGAGGTAGAAGGAAGAGATCGGAGGTAGAAGGAAGAGATCGGAGGTAGAATAAAGTAGAAGGAAGAGATCGGAGGTAGAAGGAAGAGATCGGAGGTAGAATAAAGTAGAAGGAAGAGATCGGCGGTAGAATAAAGTAGAAGGAAGAAATCTGGAGGTAGAATAAAGTAGAAGGAAGAGATCGGAGGTAGAAGGAAGAGATCGGCGGTAGAATAAAGTAGAAGGAAGAGATCGGCGGTAGAATAAAGTAGAAGGAAGAGATCGGAGGTAGAAGGAAGAGATCGGAGGTAGAAGGAAGAGATCGGAGGTAGAAGGAAGAGATCGGAGGTAGAAGGAAGAGATCGGAGGTAGAAGGAAGAGATCGGAGGTAGAAGGAAGAGATCGGAGGTAGAAGGAAGAGATTGGAGGTAGAAGGAAGAGATTGGAGGTAGAAGGAAGAGATTGGAGGTAGTAGGACGAGATTGGAGGTAGTAGGACGAGATTGGAGGTAGTAGGACGAGATTGGAGGTAGTAGGACGAGATCGGAGGTAGTAGGACGAGATCGGAGGTAGTAGGACGAGATCGGAGGTAGTAGGACGAGATCGGAGGTAGTAGGAAGTAGAATAAAGTGAATGTCCCACGAGAATGCCCAAAAGAACTGCGTCTAAGCAGAACGAAGGTGTTGGGGGAGATGCATGTAGCCCGCCCCCGAGGTTCCCAGGTGGCCTCCATCCTTTGCCCCGGGTCTTGGTGTGTGCTGACCACACTTCTACTTTTTATTCCATCTTTTATTCTTCCCACCTTATTGTATTTTACAGCAGCTTTTTAGATTGGGAGAGGAAGGGGCATCCATAAAAGCAAATTGTTATTATTGAAATAATTAGAATAAGGTTTTACTGATGGGTAAAAATTGTACTTTTATTTTTTATTCTCTGCAGAGACGGGAGAGTTCCTGAACTGTGAGGGGTCTGGATTGTTCCTGCTGCAGAGCTGCAGTGAGTCTTTTTTGCTGTCTTTCAATATTCTTTCCTCCGATATCTGGAGTAAGAGCGCCCTCTGGTGGTGATACTTGTTCAGGAATTAAAGACAAGCCAGAAAAGAAATTGGCTCTATATACTTTTTTTTGCATCCAAATCTTTTTATTGACAAGGGGGAAAAAAAGCTTGTACTTTGTAGAATTGAAAGGTATAGATAACAACCATCAACACTTGCACTGAACATACACACGCACACACACACACACACACACACACACACACATATTATATATGCAAGAGTTTTAGATTTCTATAGAGAGATGTATTTCTTTAGATTTCTGTAGAGATTTTCGATTTCTATAGAGATTTATAGCCAGATTCAGAGAGGTTTACGCCGGCGTATCAGTAGATATGCCGTCGTAAGTCTGAATCTGCGCCGTCGTACATTTAAGCGTATTCTCAAATTGAGATACACTTAAATGTAGCTAAGATACGACAGCGGGCGCCGTCGTATCTTAGCTGACTTTTTACACTGGCCGCTAGGGACGTGTACGCTGATTTACGCCTAGAATGCGTAAATCAGCGAGATACACCTATTCACGAACGTACGCTTGCCCGTCGCAGTAAAGATACGCCGTTTTACGTAAGGCGTTTTCAGGCGTAAAGTTAGTCCAACAAAAAGCTGGCCCAGCCAATGTTAAGTATGGACGTCGTTCCCGCGTTGAATTTTGAAATTTTTACGTTGTTTGCGTAAGTCGTCCGTGAATGGGGCTGGGCGTCATTTACGTTCACGTCAAAACCAATAAGTCTTTGCAGCGTAATTTGGAGCATGCGCACTGGGATATGTCCACGGACGGCGCATGCGCCGTTCGTAAAAAACGTCAATCACGTCGGGTCACGATTCATTAGCATAAAACACGCCCACCTCTTCACAATTTGAATTAGGCGCGCTTAGGCCGGCACATTTATGATACGCCGCCGTAACTTAGGACGCAAGTGCTTTGTGAATACAGCACTTGCCTCTCTAACTTACGGCGGCGAAACATAAATACGATGCGCTACGCCGGCTCAAACATACGCCGCCCTACGTGAATCTAGCTATTAGAATTCTATAGAGATTTCGATAGAGATTTCGATTTCTATAGAGGGATAGAGATTTCGATAGAGATAGAGATTTCTTAGAGATAGAGAGATGTCTATAGAGATATATAGAAAATCGCACCCTGAAGTCACCAAAAGTAGCACAGAAAATACTTTTGGGAACCGTTGCGGTGCCTGAAATGCGATGTCGCACAGATTCGGACGGTGCCATTGCCGGAAATAGACGGTGATTTGTCATGCCAAATCGGCAGCTATTTCCGGCAATGGCACCGTCTGAATCAGTGCAGTGCCGCATTTGCGGCTCCGCACCCCCAAAAGCAGTTTCTGTACTACTTTCGGCGACTTTGGGGTGCGATTTTTCAATAGACATCTGTGCAGAAACCCACACGATGTCTCTGAAAACGCCCCGGAATTCGGGACTGATATACAGGAATGAAATCGTGCGAATTCAGCTGAACTCGTAAAATTTGTCGTTGTGAACCAGCCCTTATTCCCGCTGTCGTTGTGAACCAGCCCTTATTCCCGCTGTCGGTGTGAACCGGCCCTTAAAGCAAATGCAAACCCAAATGTATTTTTCAGTATGTTCAGTGTCACGTGCCACTGTATAGAGTTTTCTGAAACGTAATCCCTGGAATTCATAGAGACTGTCACAGACTGATTTTGGGAAAGTGTCCCTCAATGTGTTCTAAAAGTGGTGCAGCGCGCGCCAAATCCATGTACTGCTCCACAACTTGTACTCGTATTTGGCGCACACTGTGCCACTTCTTTTAGAACACTTCGAGAGACGCTTTCACAAAATCAGTCTGTACCAGTTTCTCTCTGTACATCGAATAGAGAGTTGGTTCCGAATTCACTTCACTTTCATAAGATACAAACTGCCAGTATTTTATTTGGAATCTGGTGCATTCATTGTTCCTCAATGCGGCACGTTGGGGAAGGACCAGCATTTGGTGCACAAGACACTGTTGGAACCAAAAGCGTCAAAAATTCTTCATGAAATTGACGCAATATATTAACCACTTAAGACCCGGACCTTTAGGCAGCCTCAAGAACCTGAACAGTTTTTGCGATTCGGCACTGCGTCGCTTTAACTGACAATTGCGCGGTCGTGCGACGTGGCTCCCAAACAAAATTGGCGTCCTTTTTTCCCCACAAATAGAGCTTTCTTTTGGTGGTATTTGATCACCTCTGCGGTTTTTATTTTTTGCGCTATAAACAAAAATAGAGCGACAATTTTGAACAAAATTCAATATTTTTGCTATAATAAATATCCCCCAAAAATATACCGTATTTATTGGGGTATTGCGCGCTCCCTCGTATAGCGTGCACCCCTAAAGTTGCCCTGAAATTCCTGTGGAAAAAAGATTTTTGTAATTGCAGTTTTGGTGTCTTGCGCGGCGTCCATCGGCAGCCTCGTTGGGTCCGGCGTCCGTCTGCGGCTGCGGCGTCCGTCTGCGTCCTCTTCGTCGGGTCCGGCGTCTTCCCTGCTCGTTTCCCGCTTTTCCGCGCCGAGTTTGAATACTGCACCGGCATATACCGAGCGCAGTACACGTGTATAGTCGGGCAGGCTC
>NC_053489.1:23601764-23776764 GCF_905171775.1 Rana temporaria | reverse complement strand
GCGTCAGCAAAGCAAGAAAATGTCATGCTCCCAACTCGGTCTCTGATGGTATATGGGGGATGGGGGGGGGGGGGGGTGCATTGGTGTGTATGGAATGGGCAGCTTGCACTATCGGTGCTGAAAGATATATCCAGGATTTGGAGCAGCATACGCTCAGGTGAGAACGGGAGAACATTCCTCTCCAAATACTCAAGTAAAGCCGCGTACACACGATCCGATGAGAACGCTCTGAAGGATCGTTGTCATAGGTTAACCGATGAAGCTGACTGATGGTCCGTCGCGCCTACACACCGTCGGTTAAAAAAACGATCTCGTCAGAACGCGGAGACGTAAAACACAACGACGTGCTGAAAAAAACGAAGTTCAATGCTTTCAAGCATGCGTCGACTTGATTCTGAGCATGCGTGGATTTTTAACCGATGGACGTGCCTACAAACGATCGCTTTTTCCCATCGCTTAGGAATCCATCGGTTAATTTTAAAGCAAGTTGGCTTTTTTTAACCTATGGATAAATAACCTATGGGGCCCACACACGATCGTTTTGGACCGATGAAAACGGTCCATCAGACCAATGTCCTCTGGTTAACCTATCGTGTGTACGAGGCCTTAGTGATCCGTCTCCAGACCTTCACAGAGTGTTGGTAAAAGGAGAGCGGGTGCTACATTGTGCTAAACATGGACCCACCCCAACTTTGTTTTTAGGAGATCTGGGTTGTACTTTGCCAGCTTTTCCCACCTCTTTTGAGATGTGTTGCTACCATCAGTTTCATAATTGCCTTATTTATTTTTTCTTAAAGGGGCTGTAAAGGTAAAAAAAAATCTTAAATAGCTTCCTTTACCTTAGTGCAGTCCTCCTTCACTTACCTCCATCCTTCCATTTTGCTTTTAAATGTCCTTATTTCTTCTGAGAAATCCTCACTTCCTGTTCTTCTGTCTGTAACTCCACACAGTAATGCGAGGCTTTCTCCCTGGTGTGGAGTGCCGTGCTCGCCCCCTCCCTTGGAGAGTCAGGACGCTCTCTAACACACAGCTCCTTTCTCTGCAACGTAGAGAGCGTCCCGACTCTCCTGTAGTCCAAGGGAGGGGGCGAGCACGACACTCCACACCAGGGAGAAAGCCTTCCATTACTGTGTGGAGTTACAGACAGAAGAACAGGAAGTGAGGATTTCTCAGAAGAAATAAGGACATTTAAAAGCAAAATGGAAGGATGAGGTAAGTGAAGGAGGACTGCACTAAGGTAAAGGAAGATATTTAGGAACAAAAATATATTGTACCTTTTACAACCCCTTTTAAAATTGTAATTTTTCTCAGTTTTTAAACTTTTGATATGTTTTCTGTTGTGAATAAAATATGGGTTTATGAGATTTACAAATTTTTTTTTTTACTTGCCGTCCCAAGTTTTTGGGAATTGGGGCTGTATAACCTCGGCCTGTACACTGCACACCATTGTCACTGCTCATCACTCATTACCTCTGATTGATGTCTTTCAGGAGATCTGTATTAGTTATCTGGACTGCTGTCAGAGGGACCGAAGCCGGCACAGTCGACACAAGACACTCAGGTCAGTTTCTGGAGCTGCTCTTTAACCACTTAGAGCCGGTTCACACTGGGGCGACGCGTCAGAAGCGAACGTATGCGTTCGCTTCTGCGCGCGAGTTTGTTGGTGACGGTGCGCTTTTTTTTTTCTTATTTATTTTAATTGATTTTATTTATTTTTTACACTGTTTTAAAAAAAAATAATAATTGGGTCAATTGTATTTCTATTACAAGGAATGTTAACATCCCTTGTAATAGAAAAAAGCATGACAGGTCCTCTTTAATGTGAGATCCGGGGTCAAAAAGACTTCAGATCTCACATTTACACTAAAATGCAATAATAAAAAATGACAACAAAAAAATGCAATTCTGCCAACCTAAATCTACAGGAGCTGGTCAGGAACCGGTTAACCACTTAAAGCGGGGGTTCACCCTATATAAAAAAAAAAAAAATTTTTTTTCCCTCTAGCAATAAATTCGGCATAGTAGCGCGAGCTACAGTATGCCTGTCTGTATTTTTTTTATTGCCGTACTCACTGTTATATCGTACATAGAAGATTCCGGGGAATGGGCGTTCCTATGGAGAGGGAAGGTGATTGACGGCCGGCCCCGGCACGTCACGCTTCTCCGGAAATAGCCGAAATAGGCTTGGCTCTTCATGGCGCCTGCACATAGCCTGTGCGCAGGCGCCGTGAAGAGCCGAGACCTACTCCGGCTGTCTTCGGGGAGCGTGACGTGCCAGAGCCGGCCGTCAATCACCCTCCCTCTTGAAAGGAACGCCCATTCCCCGCGGCAGACGGAATCGTCTATGTACAGTGAGTACGGGGATAAAAAATTTAAGACCGGCATACTGTAGCTCGCGCTACTATGCCGGATTTTATGCTGAAATGTTGTTCTGCAGGGTGAACCACCGCTTTAAGCCCCGGACCAAAATGCAGCTAAAAGCCCAGGCCAGGTTTTGCGATTCGGCACTGCGTCGCTTTAACAGACAATTGCGCGGTCGTGCGACGTGGCTCCCAAACAAAATTGGCGTCCTTTTTTCCCCACAAATAGAGCTTTCTTTTGGTGGTATTTGATCACCTCTGCGGTTTTTATTTTTTGCGCTATAAACAAAAATAGAGCGACAATTTTGAAAAAAAAACAATATTTTTTACTTTTTTCTATAATAAATATCCCCTAAAAACATATATAACATTTTTTATTTTCCTCAGTTTAGGCCGATACGTATTCTTCTACCTATCTTTGGTAAAAAAAAATCGCAATAAGCGTTTATCGGTTGGTTTGCGCAAATTTTATAGCGTTTACAAAATATGGGATAGTTTTATTGCATTTTTATAAAATTTTTTTTTTTTTTACTACTAATGGCGGTGATCAGCGTTTTTTTTCGTTACTGCGACATTATGGCGGACACTTCGGACAATTTTGACACATTTTTGGGACCATTGTCATTTTCACAGCAAAAAATGCATTTAAATTGCATTGTTTATTGTGAAAATGACAGTTGCAGTTTGGGAGTTAACCACAGGGGGCGCTGTAGGAGTTGGGGTTCACCTAGTGTGTGTTTACAACTGTAGGGGGGTGTGGCTGTAGGACTGGCGTCATCGATTGTGTCTCCCCTATAAAAGGGATCACTCGATCGATGCAGCCGCCACTGTTAAGCACGGGGAAGCCGTGTTTACATACGGCTCTCCCGTTCTTCAGCTCCGGGGAGCGATCGGGTGGGGGCGGCTAGAAACGAATAGCCGCGCCATCGTCCCGGATCGCTACCAGAGGCTTACCGACCGCCGCATGTAACGGGCAGGGGGGGGTCCCAATCGGACCCCCGACCCGCGGAAAGGCGGGGACGTACATGTACGCCCATCTGCCTGTACGTGCCATTCTGTGGACGTACATATACATGCGGCGGTCGTTTAGTGGTTAACTGACCCAGGGAGGAGGTGTAGATAGAAAATAGGAGAGGTCCAAGAACAGAACCTTGAGGGACCCCAAGAGAGAAAGGAAGAGGAGAGGAGGAAGTAGAATTGTAAGAAACGCTAAAGGTGCGGTTGGATAAGTAGGAGGAGAACCAGCGAATAGTCCAGTCATGGAGACCAAAGGCGCTGCGTTTTTGTTTTTTTTTGGGACTGGTAATGGTTCTGCTGTAACTCCTTTTGCTCAGTCAATGCATGAATAATTGTCTCTTCCTCCTTCCCTCACTCCAGGGAGAACTACCTGTTCATCTGCTCCTGCCCCAAGTGCCTGTCTCAGGCGGAGGACCCAGACGTCACATCGGAGGAGGAAGACGAGGACGCTGAGCTGGAAGAGACGGACGACGCCGAGCTGGAAGATGAGATGACCGATGTCTGAGGAAAGCTGCAACATCAGGACCTTCCATCTGCCCCCCTCTACAGCACGAGAATCTGGAGATACCGACCCCCCAGACCCCCCCATGACCAACCCTGAGACGCCCATAACCGAGCACTTTGATTGGCTATGCCTTTGCCACGGGAAAACTGTTCATTACAAACGGCGTTTTTTGCAACTTTCCCTTTCTTCTTTCTTTTTTTATATACCTCTTCGTCAAATTTGGGGGGGCCAGACCACGGGGTGCAAGGTTTGAGGACCCTTCCAGATAAATGTTTACATTTTTCTTCATACTGTGCTGTGATTTTATAGAACCTGCAATTTACATATCGCATTATTTATATACAGCCCCTGCATGACACGATTCAGTAAAGGCGATCTTGCTTGGCATCTGCACCCTTTTTGTTTGGCTGTCGCCATATTACTGATCCTTAACCCGTGTGTGTGTGGGGGTGTGTGTGTGTGTGAGGGGGGATGGGTATGCTGAATTGTCTTTTAGAAGATTCCATCTGCATCGTCCCTTTTCCAGCTTTTTCCTGTATGGTGCCGGGTGTGACATCTGAGCAATGTATTGTCCATCGGCTTCTCAAAATTTGATTGGTTGTTTTTTTTTTTGGCATGAGAGTATTGGTGCAAAAGGTTTAGACTGCACCACAACAATCGCCATATCTTCACTCACAGGGGCCTCGCAGCCGCCTAATTTCCCTGTGATTAACCACTTAAGGACCGCCTCCTGCACATTTACGTCAGCAGAATGGCACGGCTGGGCACAAGCACGTACAGGTACGTCCTTTCCACCCGGAAATGTTAATTTTTAACATTAGATTGAGGCTCATTTTGTCTAGGGGAATCGGGTAGTTTTTTTAAAATCGAAGCACTACTTACCGTTGTAGAGAGCGATCTCCGCCGCTTCCGGGTATGGGCTGCGGGACTGGGCGTTCCTATTTGATTGACAGGCTTCCAACAGGCTTCCGACGGTCGCATCTATCGCGTCACGATTTTTCAAAAGTAGCCGAACGTCGGTGCGCAGTATAGAGCCGCACCGACGTTCGGCTTCTTTCGGTTACTCGTGATGCGCTGTATGCGACCGTCGGAAGCCTGTCGGAAGACTGTCAATCAAAATAGGAACGCCCAGTCCCAAAGACCCATACCCGGAAGCGGCGGAGAAGATCGCTCTCTAAAACGGTAAGTACAGCTTAGATTTAAAAAAAAACTACCCAATTCCCCTAGACAAAATGAGCCTCAATCTAATGTTAAAACATTTTTTTAGGGTGAACTCCCGCTTTAAGTGCCCGCGACCCGGTCCGAAGCTCAGCAGGGAAGCAGATTGCTGGATTAGGAGTCCTGGCCAGCAGTATCTGAATCAGCAGGAAAGCAGATTGCTGGATTAGGAGTCCTGGCCAGCAGTATCTGAATCAGCAGGAAAGCAGATTGCTGAATTAGGAGTCCTGGCCAGCAGGAACTGAATTAGCAGGGAAGCGGATTGCGGGATTAGGAGTCCTGGCCAGCAGTTTCTGCATCAGCAGGGAAGCGGATTGCTGGATTAGGAGTCCTGGCCAGCAGGATCTGAATCAGCAGGGAAGCGGATTGCGGGATTAGGAGTCCTGGCCAGCAGGATCTGAATCAGCAGGGAAGCGGATTGCTGGATTAGGAGTCCTGGTCAGCAGGATCTGAATCAGCAGGGAAGCGGATTGCTGGATTAGGAGTCTTGGCCAGCAGTATCTGCATCAGCAGGGAAGCGGATTGCTGGATTAGGAGTCCTGGCCAGCAGTATCTGCATCAGCAGGGAAGCTGATTGCTGGATTAGGAGTCCTGGTCAGCAGTATCTGAATCAGCAGGGAAGCTAATTGCTCGGTTAGGAGTCCTGGCCAGCAGGGAAGCTGATTGCTGGATTAGGAGTCCTGGCCAGCAGGATCTGAATCGGCAGGGAAGCGGATTGCTGGATTAGGAGTCCTGGCCAGCAGTATCTGCATCAGCAGGGAAGCGGATTGCTGGATTAGGAGTCCTGGCCAACAGTATCTGAATCAGCAGGGAAGCGGATTGCTGGATTAGGAGTCCTGGTCAGCAGTATCTGAATCAGCAGGGAAGCGGATTGCTGGATTAGGAGTCCTGGCCAGCAGGATCAGAATTGGCAGGGAAGCGGATTGCTGGATTAGGATTCCTGGCCAGCAGGAACTGAATTAGCAGGGAAGTGGATTGCTGGATTAGGAGTCCTGGCCAGCAGGGAAGCTGATTGCTGGATTAGGAGTCCTGGCCAGCAGGGAAGCTGATTGCTGGATTAGGAGTCCTGGCCAGCAGGATCTGAATCGGCAGGGAAGCGGATTGCTGGATTAGGAGTCCTGGCCAGCAGTATCTGCATCAGCAGAGAAGGGATTGCTCGGTTAGGAGTCCTGGCCAGCATGGAAGTGGATTGCTGGATTAGGATAAACGTTTGTTGATTAGTTTGCGCAAAAGTTATAGCGTCTACAAAATAGTTTTATGGCATTTTTATTATTTGTTTATTATTAGAAATGGCGGCGATCTGCGATTTTTATCATGACTGCGACATTATGGCGGAAACATCGGATACTTTTTGACTCTATTTTGGGACCATTGTCATTTATACAGCGATCAGTGCTATAAAAATGCACTGATTACTGTGTAACTGACACTGGCAGGGAAATGGGTTAAACACTGAGGAAGTGTCCTAGGGAGTGATTCTAACTCTGTGGGGGCTGGGCTTACTGTGACAGACACTGATCACTGCTCCCGATTACAGGGAGCAGTAGATCAGTGTCCTGTCACTAGGCAGAACAGGGAGATGCCTTGTTTACAACGGCAGCCCCCTGTTCTGCCACTCCGTGACAGGACACTAGCGGACATGGAGTCCGCGGTCACGTAGCTTGCAGGAGACGCGGGCGCAAGGCGGCTTTTTTAAAGCATCGTACGGGTACGTCCATATGCGCACTGGGGCCATTCTGCCGATGTATATCTTCGTTACACGGGTTGGCAAGTGGTTAAAGGGGAACTAATGCTGGCCATACACTATACAAAAAAAAACGGGCGAAATTCGGTCATTTAGACAGCTCACAGCCGAATGTTTGTTTTTTCGAAAATGGGTTCGGCCGATTTTTGGTGTAGTGTATGGCCAGCATAAGATGGCGACTTCCTTGGCTGAAAACGATCAAAGGGGCAGATCCACAGAACAAGTACGCCGGCGTATCTACTGATACGCAGGCGTACTTTCAAATTTCCCGCGTCGTATCGTTGTTTTGAATCCTCAAAACAAGATACGACGGCTTCTGGGTTAGATCCGACAGGCGTACGTCTTCGTAACGCCTTGGGATCTAAGATGCAATACTTTGGCGTCCGCTGGGTGGCGTTTTCCGTGTCGGGTATGCAAATTAGCGATTTACGACGATCCACGAACGTACGCGCGGCCGTCGCATTTTCGAACGTCGTCTGTAGTCGGCTTTTTCCGGCGTATAGTTAAAGCTGGTATTTTGCGGCGTATAGGTAGACTTGCTATGTTAAGTATGGCCGTCGTTCCCGCGTCGAAATTTGCATTTTTTTCTTTTGCGTAAGTCGTCCGTGAATAGGGATGGACGTAACTCACTTCTAAGTTTAAAAAATGACGTCGTTGCGACGTGATTTCGCGCAAAGCACGGCGGGAAATTTCGTAACGACGCATGCGCAGTTCATTCGGCGCGGGGACGTGCTTTATTTAAATGAATCACGCCCCCCTACCCGCCGATTTGTATTAGGCGCCGAGAGATACACTACGCCGCCGTAACTTTCGGCGTGCAAGCTTTCAGGATTCGAACCAAAGCCGGAAAAGTTACAGCGGCGTATCGTATCTCTGATACGCGGCGCAGGTGTAAAGGTATGTGGATCTGGCCCAAAGGGTTTATTTCCACTTTACATATAAACCACTGATTTCCATTTTATTACTTTTTTTTTTTTTTTTTAGCTTTTTGCCAAACTTTTGCTCTTTTTCTATAGAACAATTGAACTCTCTGGGCCTTCTGACTCCTTCTTCTGACCTTGTATGTAGACTTCTTCTGACCTTGTATGTAGACTTCTTCTGACCTTGTATGTAGACTTCTTCTGACCTTGTATGTAGACTTCTTCTGACCTTGTATGTAGACTTCTTCTGACCTTTTGTATGTAGACTTCTCACCTTGTATGTAGACTTCTTCTGACCTTGTATGTAGGCGTCTTCTGACCTTGTATGTAGGCGTCTTCTGACCTTGTATGTAGGCGTCTTCTGACCTTGTATGTAGACTTCTTCTGACCTTGTATGTAGGCGTCTTCTGACCTTGTATGTAGACTTCTTCTGACCTTGTATGTAGACTTCTTCTGACCTTGTATGTAGACTTCTTCTGACCTTTGTATGTAGACTTCTTCTGACCTTGTATGTAGACTTCTTCTGACCTTTCGTATGTAGATCTAGTTTGACGTCAGTTTCCATCAATCGGACTGTCTACATTTTCCAAGTTTCCAACACTGAAAGCGGAGATTGGAGTAGACGTGTCAGAGTGTAGTCGCTGGCCATCATGGCCAATTAGATTTGTTGTTTTAGTTGAAACGTGATTTGGATTCCAACACCAGCTCAAGGTGTTCACTCCATTGCCCATAAAAAGAACCACTGGCCTATTGTCCTTTACTCCTAGTCTTCCATAGCATCAACCCCAGTACAGTTTTATTGATTTCATTATTATTTTGACATGTTCAGTGCTTTATAGAACACCTAGAACCATTGGCCCAGATTCAAGAAGCAATTGCGCCCGTGTAACCATAAGTTACATGACGCAATTGCTTACTTGCTCCGGTGTAACGAGTGCTCCTGATTCAGGAACCTCGTTACACCGACTGCAGCCTAAAATCTGCGTGGCATAAGGCACTTATGCCTCGCAGATTTTAGGCTGCATTCTTGTGCTTGCCGCTAGGGGGCGCTCCCATTGTGATCAGCGTGTAGTATGCAAATTGCATACTACCACTGATTCACAAGCTTGCCCCTCCTTAATGCATCCACCTTGCGCATAGGATGCATTAAGGTAAAAAAACTTTTACCTTTACAACCCCTTTAAGCAGGCCACACATTGGTTGAACTTCTAAAGAAGAATTTCGAAAATCTTAAGAATTTTTGTTTGTATTTCGCACCATTAGTGGGCTACAGCAACAGCTGATTCTTGTGCGGCCATCAAATTTGAGTAATCGGACATGTTGGAAATTTTTTAAAAAAACGAAAAAATTTCAAATCAATGATGGAAGAATCGTGCGAGAAATGTAATCGAAAAAGAAAGGCGCTAGAAAATTCCCAAAAAAGAAAAGAAGATTCCCAGCCAAGAAAATTATTTTCTGTAGCATCATGAGGTGAAATTTGAAGGCTTGGTTGGGCGATTTTCGAAATCAATGGTGGCATCGTCGGATCACAAATTTTCGGATTTTCAAAGGAAAATTCTTTCAAAATTCGACCATGTATGGCCAGCCTAATGACTTCTAAATCGGGGTGGGGCTGCTGAGTTCTCTTTATTCCTGATCAAAGTTCAGAAAGTAGGGAGGAAGGGAACCTGCACTCCCACAATGCAGAGCATGGCCAAGAACTGGCAGTGGCTTCAGTGGACACCCTTTTTTCTGGTTCTCTTTCGGCGGAAGCTAATTTTGTGGGCCCGACAGCTTGTGGTAGATTCTTTGACGTTGGGTTTTACCAATTTGCTTATCTTTTTAAAGGTGACCGTAAAGCCACCACACTACTCCACCTTCTGTACAAGACACCAATCCTGAGACTTGGGTACTTGTACCCTTCAAGCACTGCTCTGTTGTCTGAATTTACCCGGAGTACCTGTCCTCAGACGACACCCATTGTCTCTGCAGGACACGCCTCATCCTGTACTCTCCATCACTCTTCCATTGCTCTGGCTAGAATGCACACAACGTTTTTTTTATCATTGCTCCACTATTACTAAACTAATTTGTAGGAATGGAGGTTGCACTGTGATGCTAGGCCCTGTTGGATTTGTATGCATGATTCTGGGACTATGCAAGCAATAAAAAAAAATTGTGAGACTGACCCTGGCTCATCTATTTTTTTTCTTTTTTTCCAAGTTCTTTATTTTTCAAATTTTTTCCATCATTTATACAGAGCATATGAATTGACATTAGTTTAACATAGGAGGTCAGTATATAGTCAAATAATTAAATTAAGCATTACTCCTTTCTCTAGTCGTCTTCCAGGACGGCACCCTGAGAGATGACTGGCTTCTCCTGACAGGAAACACAATCAAAAAGAGGTTAAAAACCCCGCCCCTTCCCGTGCTCCTCAGTTCTTGATTGTGTTTCCCCACAGCGAAACGTTTATTTTTTTCTGACCTAAGGCCTGGGGCTGGTGGTCCCCCCCCTGGGAACTGAACCGCAGGCACTGGGACACAGGCAATTTGAGGGATCCTATGGATCGGCGGGCAGAGACCTCCTTGCGTAGGGCCTGGGAGGCTAACGCGGCTGCCTTGGGCCCCGCCTTAGCCTCGGCCTGTGTTACAAGAAATGCCAATTCCTGGATCTCAAAATTGCAGGAACATGTGTCCCAGGGGTCAGATTCTAAGGAAATTTTAGAATCCCTTCAACTCTTAGGGAGCGCAGTAGCATATTTAGCAGACGCCTCTGTAGAGACTGTGCGTTCTACTGCAAAAACAGGAGCCCTCCTCAATTCTGCCAGAAGGGCAGTGTGGGTCAAAATGTGGAACGGGGACCTTGCGTCCAAAAACCGCCTTTGTGGTCTTCCCTTTGAGGGCTCCCTGCTCTTTGGTTCAGGCCTGGATCAGGCCCTGACTAGATCCTCAGAGAAAGGGGTTCGCTTTCCTGCTAAGCCTAGACAAAACAAGAAAAAGTTTTTTCGAGGCCCCCAGGGTGGATTTGGAGGTAAGAACCGTCCCTCAGAGAAAAAGCCCCCTTACAACAGGCGTTGGGGTACTGGGAAGGAAAAGCAAAAAGGAGGTATCCTCTTTTCCAATCCCAAGCCCAGCGACAAGGACTCCAAATGACGGGAAGGTCGGGGGAAGACTCTCCCAGTTCCTTCCCAGATGGGAGAGTATTACTCAAAGTCCACATATTCTCCAGATTGTAAGGGAAGGTTACAAGCTAGAGTTCCGTCAGCTTCCCCCTCAAAACTTTATTTTGATGCATTTACCCAGGGACCCTCTCAAATCAGCAGCCCTTCTACAAAATGTTGCAGAACTGGCACATCAGGGGGTCATAGTCCCAGTCCCGGTGTACCAGAGAGGGTTGGGTGTGTACTCCCACATCTTTATGGTTCCCAAACCTTCAGGGAAATTTCGTCTGATAATAAATCTGAAGCCCCTGAATACCTCCCTCCTCCACAAGAAGTTTCGTATGGAGAGCATTTACAGCCTCAGGAGGCTCCTACTGAGGGAGGTATTCATGGTCACCATCGATTTACGAGACGCATACCTCCATGTCCCGATTTTCTTGGGGCATCAGAGGTTCCTCAGGTTCGCGATCGCCTCCGTCCAGGGAGTGCAGCATTGGCAATTTGCTGCCCTTCCTTTCGGATTGGCCTCCAGTCCAAGGGTCTTTACCAAGGTCCTGGCGGAGGCGATCGCTTTCCTGCACCTACAAGGGATAGCGATAGTTCCCTATCTCGACGACTTGATACTATACAATCAAGGTCGGGATCTCCTTCTTGCGGATCTGGCCACTGCAATGACTACCCTCGAGTCCTTGGGGTGGATCATCAACAGGGAGAAGTCCTCTCTCCTTCCAGAACAGCAGAAACTCTATCTAGGGTTTCTGATAGACTCCCTGGGAGGGAAGCTCCTTTTACCCAGCGACAAGATCCGAGGTCTCATGTCAGTGGTCAGATCAACGTTGGAAAGAGCAGAGTCCTCCTTCAGGGACATCATGAGAGTCTTAGGTCTAATGACTTCCTGTATTCCAGCAGTCCCGTGGGCTCAGCTCCACTCCAGACCCCTACAATTTTTCCTTCTCTCCTCCTGGGACGGAAAAAGGGAATCCCTAGAGCTCAGTGTCAGTCTCCCAGAACCAGTGAAACTCTCACTGGGTTGGTGGCTCATCCCACAGAACCTACAGCAAGGTCTGTCGTGGGGCCAGACCAATCCGGTCAGGATCACCACGGACGCCAGCTCATGGGGGTGGGGCGCACATCTGGACGATCTCCGTGCCCAGGGTACCTGGGGACAACGACAGAAGGGGGCCTCTTCAAATTACCGCGAGCTATTAGCGGTCGGAGAGGCTCTGAAGGCATTCGAGGACAGAGTCTTGGACCAGGAGGTCCAGATCATTTCCGACAATGCGACCGCGGTGGCCTTCCTCAACCATCAGGGGGGCACCAGATCTCGCACCCTTCTAGACTTGTCCTTAGAGATCCTGGGCTGGGCCGAGCAGAGAATTCTCTCGCTCTCGGCGGTACACCTGAAAGGGACCCTCAATCTGGAGGCAGACTATTTAAGTCGCCATCCCATTCTCCAGGGGGAATGGGAACTAAATACAGAGATTTTCAGTCTAATATGCCAGCACTTTGGCAGCCCAGAGATAGATCTCGTCGCCCGCAGGGCAAACCGGAAGGTGAAGAGATTCTTCTCTCTCTCCCGAGAACACGGCTCGGAGGGGGTGGATGCACTGGCACAGGTGTGGAGGTTTCAGCTAGCCTATGCCTTCCCTCCTTTGAGCCTAATTCCGAGAGTCCTGCAGAAGGTAAATCTAGCAGTAGGGAAGTTCATTCTCGTCACACCCTGGTGGCCCAAGAGGGCCTGGTTTCCCGCTCTAGAGCGAGGGTCAGTGTTGCCTCCCCTTCTTCTCCCTGTCCGGGCGGACCTTCTTCGTCAGGGTCCGATTTTTCACCCAGAACCCGGCTTCTTCAAGCTGACGGCCTGGTGCTTGAGAGGCGGAGCCTGAGGGAGAAGGGCTGCTCAGAGAGAGTTATTGACACGCTTCTAGCCAGTAGGAAGGTAGTCACTAGGCGTATATATGCCAAAACCTGGGGTATCTTCTCTCGCTGGTGCTCAGAGAGACATGTTTCTCAGCAGGAGACCTCGGTCTTCTTAGATTTTCTCCAAGATGGAGTAGACAAGGGGTTAGCCACGAGAACACTAAGGGTTCAGGTAGCAGCCTTGTCATATTTTTTGGATAGACGTTTATCCCTGGACCCCCTGGTTAAGAGGTTTCTTATAGCCAGAGACAGGTTGTCCCCAGTTCAGATCTCTAGGGTTCCACCCTGGGATCTTTCGTTAGTGTTAAACCAACTTACCAAGGCTCCGTTTGAGCCAATCGACACTATCCCCATCAGGTTACTCACCTTTAAATTCGCCTTCCTCTTGGCAATCACAACGGCCAAGAGGATAGGTGATATGCAGGCGCTCTCCATTAAAGAGCCATTTTTTCGCTTATTTGAGGACAGGGTCGTTCTAAGTCAGGACCCCCTTTACCTTCCTAAGGTAGTGACAAAGTTCCACAGGTCACAGGAGGTAATCCTCCCTTCTTTTTGTTCAAATCCCCAGAATGAAGGAGAAGCTTCCTTTCATTGTCTGGATGTTAGACGATGTCTATTAGCTTACTTAGAAAGAGTTACAGTCTTTAGACGTTCTACTCATCTATTAATTTGTTTTTCGGGTCAGAAAAGAGGCCTTCAAGCGTCCAGAGCCTCTATTTCCAGATGGATTAGGCAGACAATTTCCTTAGCTTATGTACAAGCCGGTAAGGTAGCTCCTAATGTTAAAGCACACTCCACACGATCACTAGCAACCTCCTGGGCAGAAAGGGCCGGAGCTTCGGTGGAGCAGATTTGCAGAGCAGCGACGTGGTCAAGCCAGAACACGTTCCTGAAACATTATAGAGTTGACCTACTGTCACCTCAGGACTTGGTTTTCGGGAGAAAGGTCCTGCAAGCAGTGGTCCCGCCCTAAGGTAGGCCTGAAGCTACTTGCTTCTCTCTCAGGGTGCCGTCCTGGAAGACGACTAGAGAAATGACCAGTTACACTTACCGGTAGCTGTATTTCTGGTAAGTCTTACAGGACGGCAGGCCTACTTCCCACCCTTGGGATACATTATTGGTTTGTATTATATTTTTTTGTGGTGTTTTTTCCGTGCACTGGTGGGTTCATACTTTATCTCAAACTGAGGAGCACGGGA
This sequence comes from Rana temporaria, assembly GCF_905171775.1. Classification (NCBI taxonomy): domain Eukaryota; kingdom Metazoa; phylum Chordata; class Amphibia; order Anura; family Ranidae; genus Rana; species Rana temporaria. Next base: position 23,762,742 of record NC_053489.1, on the reverse strand, counting down.
AGGGGCGGGGTTTTTAACCTCTTTTTGATTGTGTTTCCTGTCAGGAGAAGCCAGTCATCTCTCAGGGTGCCGTCCTGTAAGACTTACCAGAAATACAGCTACCGGTAAGTGTAACTGGTCATTTTCCATACCTCTCAACAAAAGAATATTAGGACAAGAGGAAACTATACAGCACAAACTATAAATTCCAATTACAATGTGTTCAGGGTGATGTGCTGTGTTAGTTTTCCCCCACACAGCGTTTTGCTTTTAGGCTAAAATTTAAAATTTTGGTCTCATCAGACCAGAGCACCTTCTTCCACATGTTTGCTGTGTCCCCCACATGGCTTCTCACAAACTGCAAACAGGACTTCTTATGTCTTTCTTTCACCAATGTCTTTCTTCTTGTCACTCTTCCATAAAGGGCAGATTTGTGGAGAGACCACTAATAGTTGTCCTGAGGACAGATTCTCCCCCCTGAGCTGTGGATCTCTGCAGCTCCTCCAGAGTTACCATGGGCCTCTTGGCTACTCTTTGTTGAATGTTCTCCTTTCCGGGCCTGTCGGTTTAGGTGGACGGCCATGTCTTGGTCAGTTTGCAGTTGTGCCATACTCCTTTTTACATTTTCGAAAGATGGATTGAACAGATCTCTGTGAGATGTTCAAAGCTTGGGATATTTTTTAATAACCTAACCCTGCTTTATACCTCTCCACAAGTTTATCCCTGACCTGTCTGATGTGTTCCTCGGCCTTCACGATACTGTTTGTTCACTAAGGTTCTCTAACAAACCTCAGAGGGCTTCACAGAACAGCTGTATTTATACTGAGAATAAATTGCACACAGGTGGATTCTATTTACTAATTAAGTGACTTCTGAAGGCAATTGGTCCTTCTAGATGTTAGTTAGGGGTATCGGAGTAAAGGGGGCTAAATACAAATATTGCCCACACTTTTCACATATTTATTTATAAAAAAAAAGTGAAAACCATTCATCATTTTCCTTCCACTTCACAATTATGTGCCACTTTGTGTTTGTCTATCGCATGGGTCTCCAAACTACGGCCCTCCAGTTGTTCAGGAACTACAATTCCCATCATGCCTAGTCGTGTATTTAAATGTCAGAGGTCTTACAATGACTCTATCATATAAAATCACAATAAAATACATTTACACTGCACCTGTTGCCTCCAGCGCACAGGTACACCCCCCATGATTGATGCACAGCAGAGGTAAATGACTAGTGTGCGTGTAGCTTAAAGTGGAACTTTAGTTAGAAAATTAAGCGCTGCTAGATCACTTTTAATGTTTTACATCTATGAAGGCCGGTGCTGGTTCCCGCATAGCATATGTGTGTGATCATAGGCTCAACATTTTTTTAATAGCGATGGAAGTTTAAAAGGTTAGATTTAAAAAAAATTCTGAAAGATTTAAAAAGCAATTCAAGTTTAAAAGGCAGAAGTATAAGGTATAAATGTAAATAAAAAAAATTATTTTAATGTGAAATAAAAACGATAGTTTAAAAGATTAAAGATAAGCATTGGAAGTTTAAAAGGTAAAAGTAGAAGGTTAAAAGTTTAAATGTTAATATTGAAAGTAGAGTTGTCACGATACCACTTTTGTACAAGTACCGATACTTTTTTTGCCCGGAGCGCAGCGTAAACTGCGGTGACGTCACTATCATAGTGACGTCACCGCGGTTCACGCTGCGCTCCGGGCCTCGTTTCCACTAGTCCTCCGTACCAGCTATCTCTTCCTGCAATGGACGGACCGATCTAGGAGTTTCACCCGAGGAGCACGATCGGCTTACAACTAGCCCGGCAGGACGTCTCATCCCCCTCAGCACCTATAGATTGAATCTCCCACAGGATTTTTTAATGTAAGTCTACACTGTAATCTGTGCATTATTAAAAGCTTCATAAACATCTAACCAGGAGGCGCCCTCTGTTTGTTTTTCTTTTTCTGTGTACTGACGGATGAATGGCACTGATCGGGGGCACTGACGGATGAATGGCACTGACCGGGGGCACTGACAGATGGATGGCACTGATAGGGAGCACTGACAGATGGATGGCACAACTGACCACTGCTCTGTCCACTACACTATACACTGACCAATACTGACTTGTCTAAACTCTCTAATCTCTCTCTCTGGCTGACTTAGTCTCACCTGCAGCTTATGTCTTCCATCAGCCTGGAGGAGGTAAAGAGAGGGTGTCCGGAGGAGGGGGGGAAGAGATATATATATGTGAGGTAGTGCTGAGCTGTTAAATAAAGCTAAAATATATAAAGTGCACTGTGCGATTTTCCGTGGTAACAAGAGTGCTGTGCCAAAAATGTAGATGAAGAGAGCACTCAGCACGTCGGTCCGGAGGCTAGGCGGAGGCGGGACCAGCCTCGCCCCACCATGATCACGGATTGGCCAGCCCCGCCGTGATCACGGATAGGCCAGCAACGCTGTAATAGCCCCGCCCCGCCGCCGTACATGACCATTCACAGGGCACCAGCCAGGGACACAGGCAGTAAACAGGGCGACGGACCCGGCAGTGACACACTGGCGTCCCCCTGAATTTTGCACCCGGTGCGACGGCGCTTCCCACGCTACCCCACTGGCTCCGCCCCATCTCCGTCCGCCGACTTCTGGGTGTCGGCTCAGGCATCGGGAGCATTTGTGCGAGTACAAGTACTCGCACAAATGCTCGGTATCGGGACAACCCTAATTGAAAGGTTAAAAGTTTAAATGCCAATATTGAAAGGTTAAAAGTTTTTAAATGTTATTCTTGAAATGTAATAAAAGAAAAAAGCATTGAAAGGTTAAAAGGTAAAAGTGGAAGGTTAAAGGTTTAAATGTTAATCTTGAAATATAAGAATAAAACATTGAAAGGTTAAAAGTTTAAATGTTGTTATTCTTGAAATGTAAAAAAAAAAAAGCATTAAACGTTTAAAAGGTAAAAAGTGGAAGGTTAAAAGTTTTTAAATGTTAATATTGAAAGGTTAAAAGTTTAAATGTTATTCTTGAAATGTAAAAAAAAAAAAAAGCATTAAAAGTTTAAAAGGTAAAAAGTGGAAGGTTAAAAGTTTAAATGTTAATATTGAAAGGTTAAAAGTTTAAATGTTATTCTTAAAATAAAAAAAAAAAAGCATTGAAAGTTTAAAAGGTAAAAGTGGAAGGTTAAAAGTTTAAATGTTAATATTGAAAGGTTAAAAGTTTAAATGTTATTCTTGGAAAAAAAAAAAAAAAAAGCATTGAAAGTTTAAAAGGTAAAAAGTGGAAGGTTAAAAGTTTAAATGTTAATATTGAAAGGTTAAAAGTTTAAATGTTAATATTGAAAGGTTAAAAGTTTAAATGGTATTCTTGAAATTAAAAAAAAAAAAAGCATTGAAAGTTTAAAAGGTAAAAAGTGGAAGGTTAAAGGTTTAAATGTTAATCTTGAAATATAAGAATAAAACATTGAAAGGTTAAAAGTTTAAATGTTAATATTGAAATTAAGAAAAAAAAACATTGAAAGTTTAAAAGGTAAAAAGTGGAAGGTTAAACGTTTAAATGTTAATATTGAAAGGTTAAAAGTTTAAATGTTAATATTGAAAGGTTAAAAGTTTAAATGGTATTCTTGAAATTAAAAAAAAAAAAGCATTGAAAGTTTAAAAGGTAAAAAGTGGAAGGTTAAAGGTTTAAATGTTAATCTTGAAATATAAGAATAAAACATTGAAAGGTTAAAAGTTTAAATGTTAATATTGAAATTAAGAAAAAAAAACATTGAAAGTTTAAAAGTTAATCTTTGAAATATACGAATAATACATTGAAAGGTTAAAAGTTTAAATGTTAATATTGAAAGGTTAAAAGTTTAAATGTTAATCTTGATATATAAGAATAACACATTGAAAGGTTAAAAGTTTAAATGTTAAAAAAAAAGCATTGAAAGTTTAAAAGGCAACACAATGGCAAGATTAAATGAAAGTTTGAAAGATGAAAAAAACAAAAAGCAAAGTGGTGATGTAATGGTTTGTAGTATATTTCAGTTCTGCCTGTATAACTCTAATTTCTCTGCCTGTATACACCAGAGAACACGGACTTCTCCGACAAACAGTCTATTCTGGAGTTCCAGCACCGGGACCTCAGGGACCCCCCGGCCACATCTGTGAAAAACAAGATAATTGCATATTCCAGCTACTTCACAGAACCATTCATTTACTGCCCGATTTAAAATACAATAAATTGAAAAAAACAAAACAAAAAAACACATGAGACTAACAAGTCAAAAATGAAAACTGATAATCAGAAAGCTGTTTCAATCACTGAAGGTGTGTCTACAGCTCACCCGATGGGAATGACTACAAGTTTAGCTTCAGTGTATTGCAAGAGAATCTGTATTCTTTTCATAAACAGGCAAAAGGTCAACTTAGTTCAAAGAGTTATATCAATGTGTGTTAATGTGTAAAACAAATGAAGTTTTGCAACTTTGTAATGCTATGTGGGCATGGTGGGAGCCATATTTGCCATCATGGTCTATTGCCCCTTAACCTAGGCTGGCAAGGCACTCCCCTGCTCCTTCCTCCCTTCTTCTACTGCACTGTCCATTTTTAACCACTTCCTGTCCTTATGACGTACCAGTATGTCACTGAAAGAGAAGGGTGATATCTCAGGCATCGCTGCATATGCAGCGAGATATCATTTTTACAGCCAGTGATTCCTTACAAAGTAAAAGTAATCCTAGCAGCCATACAGCCTCCAGATCAACCGTCACATCCCTCTAACACCTCATCGGCAGATGGATTGAGCACATACACACATGAAAGGAAAGCTGGAAGAGCCACATAGGGGGTTATTTATGAAAGGCAATTCCACTTTGCACTAAAAGTGCACATGAAAGTGCACTTGGAAGTGATCCGAGGGGGACATGCAAGGAGAATAAAAAAACAGCATTTTAGCTTGCACATGATTGTATAATAAAATCAGCAGAGCTTCCCCTCATTTCAGATCTACCCCTCAGATTTACAGCGACTGCACTTCCAAGTGCATTTTAAGTGCACTTGTAGTGCAAAGTGGATTTGCGTTTCGTAAATAACCCCCATCGATTTTCAAACAAACATTTGTTCGAAATGTACTGTGCAATTTTTTTGCGATTTATTTTTATTTTTTTGTTTTTATTTTGTTTTGTTCCTGCATTTTTGTTCCTGATATCTACTATCAACTGCCGACTGGGTGACAGGCTGGGTCTTGATCCTTGTAGTCCCCCCATGCTCGGCCATCGAGCGTGTGCCGGCCCTCAGCTCAGCTCTGGTTCGTCCCCGACATGCCCCGTTGCTCCAGGGGTGGCCGGGGAACTACATGTTCCAGGGCACACATATGACCGCTCTCTATGGCCTTGTCACAGTGTGTCTGGCCGACAGCCATGCCGTTTAGCGGACGTTGGTTCTGTCCAGAATGCCTCTGAATCCTGTGGTCACAGGACGGGTAAGTAGTGGCCCCTTGCCCTGGCAAGGTGGTATGGCTGGTGCTTTCCTGGGGAGGTCGCTGCCTTCCTCTCCCTCCTTCCCCATGCTGGGTGGCGGCTGTAAAAGGTGGTGTGCCTGGGGCTCTCACTACGGGGGCTGTGCTGCTATTAATTTTTTGTAGTGCTTTTCCTTTTTCACCATTAAAGGCTTACTTTTTTAAGATTCATTGGTGTGCGGCTGTCCATACCCTGCCTTCAAGTTTTTGCCTCATGCATTGCAGGCACCCACCTGTTTCTGAGTGGACATTGATTGCTCAGGTGGGCTCACCTGGAGCAGCAGCTTCTCCCTTCTTATTAATTTGTTGTACTGGAGTTGCTGTGTGTGCTGGGCTGTGTTTTCTGCTGTGTCACTGTTGCTTTAAACACGTGTATGGCTGCCATTTTGCAGCCCGCGAATTGCTTCTTGAGGGACGGCACAGAGCGGACAGCACTCTCAGCGCTTCAGCAGCACTACAGTCTGGCCGGGTGGTGAGTTACCTGGGGGTCCCCTGCTCTGTTTTGCGGACGGGAGGGTGACCTGTGGGTCTCTGCCTTGCAGTACTAGGGCGGCATAGCGGTGGGTCAACATGGAGTCTGAACAGAGGCTTCTACCCCAACAATGCCTGAGTTAACCCTTAGTGCCCCTGCGGTCTCTGTAGAGCCCATACAGCAGTCCCTTAGGCGTTTATCACCAGGATTAAAGTGACAAGCGGCCAGAAGGGCGGTAAAAACCCCTTCCCTGCGCCTGCTTCTGGGGACGGCTCTGACACGGAACCAGACCCTGCTGCTGGCTCTGGTTCTGTCATGTCAGATGTTGCAGGCTTAGCCCACATGGTCAGTAAGGATGACTCTGCTTCAGGGTCAGCGCTTGATAAGGCGTTTTGTTGGAGCTCTTATCACTACGGTGCAGAATACTCAAAAACTTGAGGACGGCGGAGACATCAGAGACGCCGGTCCCTTTTGGGTTCCGCACACCACCGCCCCGAACCGGATCGGCCACAGAAAGTTTTTGCTGTACCAAAATACTTTGCGGTCCGTTGCCCTTTTGAGAAAGACTTAAAAAAAAAAGTCCTCCGTCAGCAGATCCCCCCCTGTGCCCAGACTGAACAAGTCTACCACGTTATCTGTGGAAGGGGCTCCCGCCTTTATGGACCCCGCAGATAGGAGAGCTGAGGCTGTGGCCCGCTCCATGTTCACAGTAGTGGGGTCGACAGTGAGACCGGTTTTGGCCAGAGCTCTAGTGTCACAGACAATTACCGAGCGGGCAAAGTCCCTGCTGCAGGAGCTGGAGGCGCATAATGCTCCTGAGCTCTGTGTGGGCCTGGCTGACCAGTTAGTGCAGGGCCTGCAGTTTGTCTGTGAATTGGCCCTGGATACGCTCCTCTTGCTCTCCAGGTCCTCCGCGGTGGTACTATGCCACCTTGTGACCAGTGACCAAACCTCTAAAAGGTCCTTAGGGGACTTACCCTTGAAGGGTGCACGGCTTTTTAGGGCGTCCCTGGATGACATCATTATAGATGCTACAGGGGGTAAGAGCACTCTGCTCCCACAATCTGGGAAGGGTTAGGAGCCTCGTCATAAGCAGGGTCCCTCCCCAAGCGTTTTTTTTCCACCCCCCAGGTGCGGCAGGAAAACGTTTTCCAGGGTGCTAAGGCGCCCGCTGTAGATCAAAAGCGCACCTGGTACTGCAAGCCCAACAAGCCTGCGGACAAGCATGCTTCTGCATGTAGGTCTGCCCCCGCTAGACACTCGGGTGGGGGGCCGACTTTGCGGATGCGCGGCTCGGTGGAGATCCCTCTTTCCGACCGCTGGGTTTGCGAGGTAATTTCCTCTGGGTACAAGATAGTTTCTCTCTTGTCCACCAAACATATTTCCTTCCAGCCTCCAGCTTCCTCCGATACGCCGGGTGGCCCTGTCAGGGGCTGGTCAGGATCTGCTGGTCAGGGGAGTGATTATACCGGTTCCTTCAAGGGAACGGTTTCAGGGGTTTTTTACTCCAATCTGGTTGTAGTCCCCAAAAAAGGAAGGGGTTTGTCCAATCCTGGACCTTAAGGCCCTTAACTCCTTTGTTAAAGTGCAAAGGTTCAGGATGGAATTGTTCGCTCTGTAGTGGCGGCTCTGCATCAGGGGGATTTTTGGGCGTCCTTGGGTACTCAGGACGCGTACCTGCACATTCCCATATGCGCAAAACACCAGAGGTTTCTGCGTTTTGCGGTCGAAGAGGACCATTTTCAGTTTGTGGCCCTCCCCTTCGGCCTGGCTTTGGCACCATGAATTTTCACAATGGTCATCGCTCCGATTCTGGCCCTGCTAAGGCAGCACGGAATCGCTATTGTGGGATACCTGGACGACCTTCTCCTGAGAGCTTCTTTAAGCTCAGTCTTGGGAGAGGATGGTCCATCACCTGCCAGCCCCTCCAAAAGATTCCGGTGGCTACTGAATGTCCAGAAGTCAATGTTGGTACCGTCTCAGCGACTGGAATGCCTGGGGTTGGTCCTCGATTCCTCAGAAGCAAGTTTTTCTCCCGACGGAAGAACTCCAGACACTGCAATCTGCAGTGCAGCGGTTAGCGACCCAGATGTGGTCCTCGCTTCACTTTTGCAAGAGAATTTTGGGTCCCATGGTAGCCTCTTTCGAGGCATTTCCGTATGCCCAATTCCACACCCGAGTGTTACAGAAAGAGATTCTGTCACGTTGGGACAAGCTCCCTTTGTCCCTCGATTACCAGATTTGGGTGAGTCGCCTGGTCAGGTCCTCCCTAGTGTGGTGACTGACATCTCTGGTACTTCGGACCAGGAAATTATTCCTGCCGTGCTATTGGACAGTGGTTACAACAGATGCCAGCCTCTCCGGCTGGGGTCATTCTGGTCTGGAGTGTCCAGTCAGCCCAGGGGCGCTGAACTCAGGTGGAGTCCCGTCTGCCAATCAATGTCCTGGAGCTCCAGGCTATCAGGCTGCGGCTCTCCAAGTGGTCTCTGGGTCTGCAGGACCGTTTGGTCAGGATCCAGTCCGACAACGCCTCGGCCGTGGCGTATGTATGCCATCAAGGGGGCACGTGGAGCTCGGCCGCGGCGGTGGAGGTTGCACACATTCTCTGGTGAGCCACAAGGTACGTTTCGGCTCTGTCGGCCGTGTGCATTCTGGGGGTGCAGAGTTGACAAGCCGACTACCTAAGTCGCCAAAAACTCTGGACCAGGGACAATGGTCGTTGCACCCCGGAAGTGTTTCAGAGTTGTGCCAAAAATGGGGCACTCCAGGCGTGGACCTTCTGGCGTCCCGTCTCAATCGGAAGATGTCACGTTTTGTGGCCAGGTCAAGAGACCCTTCGGCGGACGCGTCAGACGCGTTGGTGGCACTGTGGGGTCACTATCGCCTAGTCTACGCCTTCCCTCCTCTGGAGCTTATCCCTCGCCTGTTGCACAGAGTGGAAGCGGAGGGGTTACCAACAATCCTGGTCGCTCCGGATTGGCCGCGCCGTTCCTGGTACGCGAACCTGGTGCGTACCAGACGTTGCAAATGTCCCTTGGCTTCTAACCCTGAGAGTAGATCTTCTGTCGCAGGGTCCGATTTTTCTCACCCTGCTTTACAGTCGCTGGCTTTAACGGCATGGCTGTTGGGAGCCAGGTGCTGAAGGACAGAGGTCCGTCGGACTTGGAGATCTCTACCATGCTACTTGCACGGAAGTCTACTTCACGCAGGGTTTGCCATCGTACGTGGAAGGCCTACATCTCTACGTGTGCAGAAATGAAATGGCACCCCCGCACATACGTGCTGTCCCGGATTCTGCTGTTCCTACAGCGGGGAGTGGATCAGGCTCTCGCCTTAAGTACAGTTATGGGTCAGATTTCGGCCTTGGCTTTTTATTTTCAGTGGCCGTTGGCGACGCACTCCCTGGTGCGTACGTTTGTACAGGGGGTCAGGCATGTGGCCCCTCCTGTGCATCCTCCACTGCCTCCGTGGGACTTGAATTTGGTGCTTCAAAAGGGCTCCGATTGAGGACATTCGGGAGATTCCTCTGTTGACTCTGTCCCAGAAGGTGGTCTTCCTCATAGCCATTCCTTCGGTCAGACGAGTTTGGGATCTGGCGGCCTTGTCTTGCAAGGCTCTTTTACTTGGTCATCCACATGGATAAGGTGGTGCTGTGGCCGCAGCAATCGTTCCTTTCGAAGGTTGTTTCGGCTTTTCACATTAATGAGGACATTGGTTTTACTATCCTTATGTCCTCAGCTGGAGAACTCGAAGGAGGCTACGTTACTTTCCTTGGACGTGGTGCGAGCCCTACGGGCGTACTTGTCTGCTACGGCTCCGTTCCGGAGATCGGACTCACTGCTGGTGTCAGTGACTGGTCCTAAAAAAGATCTGGCGTCGTCGGCCTCCATTTTTCAGGTGGAGCAGACAGGTCGTGCTCCAGGCCAATGCCCTAAAAGGGGCGGGCTCCTCCCTTTATGGTTACGGCGCATTCGACCAGGGCGATTGATCCCTCTTAGACTTTCTGCCATCAAGCGTCTTTTTTACAGGTGTGTAAGACAGCGACCTGGTCGTCAACCCACACCTTTTCAAGTTTTGAAAGGTGAATGTGAGTGCATCTTCGGATGCCTCCTTCGGTCGCAAGATGTTACAGGCGACAGTTTAAGGTTGGAGTTCCTCCATTGAGGCACTCTGGTTTGTTTGGGGTGAAGCTTAATTTGCTGTGTTCTTTCCCACCCCTCTAATTTTTTTGACACTGCTTGGGGACGTCCCTAAGGTCAATTGCTGCTGTGTCCGTCCATGAACGGAAGAGAAAATAGGATTTTTGTACTCACCGTAAAATCCATTTCTCTGAGTTCATGGACGGACACAGCACCCTCCCCTCCTTTGTTTGTACTGCTTGTTACGAACTAGGGCTGCTGAGGCAGAGTGAGGGATATACCCGGGGCCCCCGCCCCCTGGGAGGAGCTATACTGAGAAGTGTTTTATTACTTGAAGTGCTGTTTTTTCTGCCTAGTCTCTCCTGAAAGGAAGGATGATAAACCCTAAGGTCAATTGCTGCTGTGTCCGTCCATGAACTCAGAGAAATGGATTTTACGGTGAGTACAATATATCTTTATAACAAACCTTACACAACCAGATATTATTACTGTTTATAAGCAAATCGTTTATATTCAATAAAGCGTAATTCATGAAAGAAAAAGAAAAAAAAGAGTCTACATTTTATAAAGAGTATAATGTACTAATTACTGTTTTTGATTCCAAGCAAACATGCCTGGGTATTCAATTTTGACTTGAATAGAATTATGAAACATTTAGGAAGAAATATGCATCCTAGAAGTCCAGCACCTGAGGCCAATATGGCGAATATCTCCACAGCCACCACGTATTTCCCTTTGGTGCTCAGATAGGCCGGGATCATGGCAATCCAGACACTACAGAACACCAGCATGCTGAAGGTGATGTATTTGGCCTCATTAAAACTGTCCGGTAATGTCCTCACCATGAAAGCCAGAACAAAACTCACAGCTGCCAGAAACCCCATATAACCCAACACAGAGTAGAACCCGATAACTGACCCTTCATTACACTGAATGACAATCTTGTCCTGATAAGAGTGAGTGTCCATTTCCTTATAAGGATGAGATAAAGATATCCAAATAAGACATATTATTACTTGAATGGATGAACATACTGATACTATGGAATTGGCCAGTGTGACTCCAATCCATTTTCTCCAGTAGCTTCCAGGTTTGGTGGCTTTAAAAGCGATGTAAACCATGATTGTTTTAGCAAGAAGAGAAGAGACCGCTATAGAGAAGATGATTCCAAATGTCATGACACGCAGTATACAGGTTATATCCAGTGGCTGGCCAAGGAACAAGAACACACAGAGGAAGCTCAACAAGATGGAGACAAGGAGAACAAAGCTTAGATTTCTGTTATTGGCTTTAACAATGGGGGTGTTTAGATGGGATATAAAAATCCCCATTACTAAGAGAGTCACAATGCAGAGTGATAAAGAAATGAATATGAATATTATAGAGATATCATCTGTGTAGGGGAGAAATTCCAGAAATTTTGGAATACACCGATCCTTCTTCTCATTGGGCCATTCCCCTTCTGTGCATTTCATGCAATTCTCACTATCTGCCAAAGAGCAACAAAATATTATCATTTGTGATAAATAATGAAACTGTAATTCTAAGGGGGGGGGGGGGGTAATTCTTCTTATCTTTAGGCCAGTGCAAGATTCATTTTGCCATTCAGTGGGGGAAAATAATTATTTGATCCCTGCAGGTTTTTGTAAGTTTGCCCACTTACAATGAAATGAAAGGTCTATAATATTTTTTATCATAGGTGAATCTTATAGTGGAGGTTCACCCTAAAAACACATTTTTAACATTAGAGCCAGCATAGTAAGGGCATATACTTTCGGCAGTTTTTTTTTCTCCGTACATACCTTTATATTCTGATTTGGTCCAGGGCTTCCGCGTTCTGATGACTCCGGGACTGGGCGTTCGTATCCCTGCCTCAGGGTTCCGATGACTGCAGTACTGGGCATTCCTATCCTTCGGTTCGATGATTGGTGGCTTGTGAAACAGGTGACCTGTTGCACAACGCGCGTCACCAGATTTCCGGAAATAGCCGAGCTGCCAGTCGGCACTATACGGCACCTACGCCCGCCGTGTAAAGCTGACTGCGCAGGCGCCGTATAGTGCCGACTCGCAGCTCGGCTATTTCCCGACATATGCATCCTAGAAGTCCAGCACCTGAGACCAATATGGCCTTCACAAGCCGTCAATCATCGAACGGAAGGATAGGAACACCCAGTCCTGCAGTCATCAGAACCCGGAAGACCTGAACAAAAACAGAATATAAAGGTATGTACAGGAAAAAAAAAAAAAACCCAACCGAAAGTAAATGCCCTTACTATGCTAGATGTAATATTAAAGTATTTTTTTGGGGTGAACCGCTGCTTTAAATGATAGAGACAAAATATCAACCAAAAATCCAGAAAAAAATCACGATACAAATGTTATAAATTGAGTTGCAGTTTAGTGAGTAAAATTTGATCCCCTACCAACCAACAATAATTCTGGCTTCCACAGACTGGGTACAGTATGTGTTCATTAGTCCTGTCAATTAAAAAAGGTGCTCCTAACGTCAACTCGTTATATGTATACATACATGTACGTTGCTTTGAACCTGCCGCCTTGCGCATGCACCGTGATCGTGCCCGCGGGACCTGCAGAGCTGCAGAACGGGGAGATGCCTGTGTAAATTTCCCTGCTCTGCCTAGTGACAGGACACCATAGGTGTGCTCAGCCCATTGCCTTGGGGTGTGCACCCCAAAGCACAAACACATATGAACACCACCTGCCGTCACAGGAAAAGGGCTCTGGTGGTGCAAGACAGTTGATTGGGAGCATATTACAGTAAGGTTGAACCTAGACTTTAATACATTGGGGGCATTTATACTGGCCACTGGCACCCCCAACCACCCACCTGATGCAGCTCCTGGATAATGCTAATGCACATGGGATAATTAGGGTGTGCCCAGGCACATCCAGCAGACCCTGTGAGTTCACCTATGCAGAACACCGATCTACTGCTTCGTGTCATCGGGAGCAGTGATTACTGTCGTGTCACTTGTAGCCCAGCCCCCACACAGTTAGAATCACTCCCTAGAACACACTTAACCCCTTTATCTCCCCCTTCCCTGCCAGCGTCATTTACACACTGATCGCTGTATAAATGACAATGGTCGTCAAAAGTTTCCAATGTGAGCCCGATAAAAATCGCTGATCGCCGCCATCACTAGTAAAAAAAAATGATAATAATAAAAATTCCATAAAACTATCCCCTATTTTGTAGATGCTATAACATTTGTGCAAACCAATCAATATACGCTTTTACCAAAAATATGTAGAAGAATACGTATCGCCCATAACTAAGGAAAAAATAGTTTTTTTTATATATTTTTGGGGGATATTTATTATAGCAAAAAGTAATAAAATTTTGCTTTTTTTTTCAAAATTGTCGCTCTTTTTTTGTCTATAGCGCAAAAAATAAAAACCACAGAGGTGATCAAATACCACCAAAAGAAAGCTCTATTTGTGGGAAAAAAAAGGATGTCAATTTTGTTTGGGTGCCACGTCGCACGGCCGCGCAATTGTCAGTTAAAGCGACGCAGTGCCGAATCGCAAAAAAAATGGCCCGGTCTTTGGGCAGCCAATTCCTCCGGGGCTGAAGTGGTTAAACGAGACTTTACACTCACTTTAACTTTCATTCATCTCATCTATAAAAACTTTACATTTTTACCACTCTTTGAATTTTTACCTCTCTCTTCCGATTGGTCTGTCTATTCCAATCGGGTTTACATTCCATTCCATTTCTATTTTGGTTTAACTTGCATCTATCTATCTATCTATCTATCTATCTATCTATCTATCTATCTATCTATCTATCTATAGATAGACAGATAGGGCCAGATTCAAAAAGGATTTACGACGGCGTATCTCCAGATACGCCGTCGTAAGTCCGAATGTGAGGCATCGTATCTATGCGCCTGATTCAAAGAATCAGATATGCCAGAATTTGTCCAAGATACGACTGACGTAAGTCTCTTACGCCGTCGTATCTTAGGTGCATATTTACGCTGGCCGCTAGGGGCGCTTCCGTTGAATATGCAAATGAGCAAGATACGCTGATTCAGAAACGTACTTGCGCCCGCCGGATCTAGCTACGCCGTTTACGTAAGGCGTATGTCCGGCGTAAGTTTACCCCTCACAAAGCAGGGGAAAGACATGTTAAGGTATGGACGTCGGAAACGTCGGAACAGCGTCATATTTTACATCGTTTGCGTAAGTCGTACGTGAATAGGGATGGGCGTAGGTTAAGCTCACGTCGACAAAGCATTGAGCCGACGTATCTTAGGGAGTATTTGCAACGTGATTCTAAACATGCGCGCGCATGCGCCGTTCGATCGACCACTCATTTACATGGGGTCACGGCTCATTGTAATACAACACGCCCACTGCCTTGATAATTTGAATTACGTGGGCTTACGCCGGCCCATTTACGCTATGCCGCCGTAACTTAGGGCGCAAGTTCTTTCTGAATACGGTTCTCGCCTCTCTAAGTTACGTCAGCGTAGTGCCGATCTTTCTGAATCTGCCCCATAGATATATAGATAGTGTAACGGAATGACCCGGGAAAAACAGAGACTTTGTAAGGATGAGGGGTACTCCTGTACCGGCGTCACCAAGGAGTCTTATGTCTAGGGTCACCTTATGTCCGATAGGGCCATAGGGTGACTGAGAAATTATATCCTAAATTACAGGACAGGGGACATCACTGATAGTTCATATTTTGACGCAGTAACAGAGCTTGTCAGTCTCGTTATTGAGGGAATTCTTATGGAATGGTTTCGGGCCTGCTGAATGGTTGGAGGGTCGGAAGCTGTCGTGGGTTGATGGAAGGTCGTAATTGGTGGTGACCGTTACAATTGTAAAAAAAAAAAAACGTCTGCCAGGCGAGCTGCTTCAGACAAGGAGAAAGGGCTTCTGTCCCGGACCCACTCTCTGACTTCCCGGGACAGTTTGTCAAAGAAGTGCTCCAGCAGGAACACCTGCAGCACCTCTTCCCCGGATTCTGCTTGGCATCCATCGACCTAGTGGGATGCTGTGCGGTGTACCCACTCGGTATATGAGTCTCCAGTCTGCTTGCTCGTCTCTCGGAATCGCCTCCGGTATGCCTCCGGTGTGACGGCATACCTGGCCAAAAGTGCTTCTTTTACCAGTCCATAGTTCATAATATCCTTGTCTGGGATGGCCCTGAACGCTTCACTGGCCCGGCCGGACAATTTCCCAGACAAAATGGTAACCCATTCCTCTGTGGGCACCCGGTGTAGGGCACATTGCCGTTCAAAATCAGCAAGGTACCCATCAATCTCCCCTTCAGTTTCAATGAAATTCTTAAAAGCAGCAAAATGTATCTTTCTCCTTTCATTTGGTGCTGCTGTGACTTCTGCTGCTGCAGAAAGTCTTTGCCGTAGCCAATTTGCGTCCACAGCAGCTATAACTAGGTCTATGATCTCCGGTGGAGGGTTAGGACCATAGTGTGCCAGTCTTAGTTTGACAGCCTGATCAAAACTTGCCTCCTCCTCTGGGCCTTTCTGTTAAGTTGGGTCTTTCCGCTCCATCCATTTGGACAAGTTCTGTGATCACGTCCATCTTCTTATGGTTGCTGGCTGGTCTGCCACGGTTCTCCAGTAGTCCTTGTAGCTGTCCTTTTAAGCGATGGAATTATCCCACTGCTGCCACCAATTGTAACGGTCACCACCGTTTACAACCTTCCATCAACCCACGACAGCTTCCAACCCTCCAACCATCCAGCAGGCCCGAACCATTCCATAAGAATTGCCTCAATAACGAGACTGACAAGCTCTGTTACTGCGTCAAAATATGAACTATCAGCAGGGCAGGACTTAGGGTGGTGGGGGCCCCTGGGCTTGAGTGTTGAAGGGGCCCCCTGGAGCCGAGAATTGGGGGGGATCGAAGTTGTTGAGCGGGGGGGGGCGAATTGAAGTTGTTGAGCGGGGGGGAGCGCATTAAAGTTGTTGAGGGGGGGGGATTTTGCAGTTGTTGAGGGGGGGAGTGCCTCTCACCTGTGCCAACAGCCGGGGCCACAGACTGTCATTAGCCCGGCTGTCGGCTTTCTTCCCTTCAGCAGCCACAGTCCTCCACACACCACTCCGGTTCCTCCTGCTTCCGTGCTGCCTCCTCTTGCAGTCGGGGAAAATTAACCCTTTTGCGGGACTGCGGGAAGAAGCTGTCTGTGCGGGAAAGTCCCACAGAATCTGTGCGTGTTGGGAGGTATGCGCAGGGCCGCCATCAGGAATTTTGGGGCCCCTTGCACAGCTTAAGGCAGGGGCCCCCTGAAGCAGAGAACCTAGGGGGGGTGGGGGTGCTGCCGCCTGAAATTGAGAAGCGTGGGGGCTGCCGCAAATTGAGAAGCGGGGGGGGCCTTTACAAAAAAAAGAAGAAATAAAGAAGAAAACAAATATATATAAATATATGTAGCCATCCGGGGCCCTGGGGACCTCTGGGCCTTTTAATAAAAAGAAAAAATAAACCTCTGGGCCCTTTAATAATAAAAAAAAAACATTTATAAAAAATACATAAAAAAAGGGAGGTTGCCAAACCCGGGGGCCCTGGGGACCTCTGGGCCCCTGGGAACCTCTGGGCCTTTTAATAAAAAAATAAACAAAAATAAAAAAATAAACATTTATAAAAAAAATAAAAAAGGGGGGGGTTGCCACATGGGGCCCTGGGGACCTCTGAGCCCTTTAATAAAAAAAAAATTATATATATATATATATATATATATATATATATATATATATATATATATATATATATATATATAAAAAAATGTAATTTTTTTTTATAAAAAAATAAAAAAGGTGGGTTGCCATCCGGGGGCCCTGGAGACCCCTGGGCCCTTTAATAATAATAATAATAATAATAATAATATATATATATATATATATATATATATATAAAAAAAAACATTTTTTTACAAAAAATAAATAAAAAAAAGGGGGGTTGCCGTCCGGGGCCCTGGGGACCTCCGGACCCCTAAAAAAAAAAAAAAAATATTTTTTTTTTTTTTTTTTTTTTTTTTAAAGGGGGCCCCCTATTGGGTGGGGCCCCTGGGCTTGAGCCCAGTCAAGGCCAATGGTAAGTCCGGCCCTGACTATCAGTGATGTCCCCTGTCCTGTAATTTAGGATATAATTTCTCAGTCACCCTATGGCCCTATCAGACATAAGGTGACCCTAGACATAAGACTCCTTAGTGACGCCGGTACAGGAGTACCCCTCATCCTTACAAAGTCTCTGTTTGTCCCGGGTCATTCCATTACAGAGAGATATATTGTACTTTATATAGATGGATAGATTATATATAAATACAGTAGATATATATGAGAATACAATATACCGGTGGTATTGGATATCTCTCCCTCTGAACATGGGACACAGTCATAGCAACAAGGGTGGATCGATTTTCCCGGCATCTTTCTGGTTCCTGGTTGACAATTGACCGAGCATTGAGATTCCGGCATCTAAACATCAGTAAAAGAAAAAAATGTTTTAAAAATTAATTCACCAGTATGAAATAGGAAGAAGAAATTATTGGGACTTTAATTGAAACAGAACACTAGGGCAGAGTGAATCGATCAATATAATAAAAAAATATGTATTATCTTCTTCCTTCTTCCTATTTCATGTTGCCGGGGATGGAGGCTTACATGCCGGATGGCCATAGCCTCATTTAAAGTCCCACCCAATTAGGTTTTAAATTTAGCAATTTAAAATTTATATTCTTAATTCACCAGTATAGTTGACTGCTTTCAGAAAAACTGAGATAATGGGGTTAATATGAAAAAAAAAATAGACTGTTCACTCTGCAAGAGAAGTTGCACATTGCAAGGGAATTTCCCCCAAAATGTAGTGAATGTGGTCAAATTTAAAGGAGAAGTGTAGCCAAAGCTTGTTTTGGCTCTACTGTTCTTGTAAGTTGTCCGTGAATCGGGATGGACGTAATTCACGTCTAAGTTAAAAAAAATTACGTCCTAGCGACATCATTTAGCGTAATGCACGGCGGGAAATTTCGGGACGGCGCATGCGCAGTTCATTCGGCGCGGGGACGCGCTTCATCTAAATAAAACACGCCCCCTAATCGCCGATTTGAATTCCGCCGCCAGAGATACACTACGCCGATGTAACTTACAGGGCGAAATCTTCCTGGATTCGAACTAAAGCCAGGTAAGGTACGGCGACGTAGCGTATCTCTGGAAAATGTCCTAGAAAAGTTAAAATTCCCTTGCAAATGGAACATCCTATTTGCATCTTCAACCATCATAATAAGGCTCTTCTGCAATATTTTTTTCCATGTAAAGTTCTGATTTAATTTATGTGGATTTGTGTATAAGGAGAGTGAGTGAAAAAAAAAAATCAATCCATTTGCAGCATGAAAGTTCTTATACAATAGCTGACCAGTTCACTGCAAAGTGAACACCAACCATGTGTTACCTCCTCGCCTCATTGCAAGAGGATTGAGTGACCCTACAAAATTCGGCACCTCATCCCTTTACAATAGTAGAATTGATGGCAAAGGAGTTTTTTTTGGGGGATTATAACGGTACCACATATACAAAGAGAAATTACAAAATTGCTAAAAATATATATACATTTTATTACAGAGAAACAATACAAATGGGGTTCATAAAAAAGGCAGACTGGTATACTGGCCAAAGTATCCATATACATGAAGTGGTCACTGATGAATGTCACGTCCCGACATGTTTCGCCATCAATAGCTTCTTCAGGCACTTGTATAGGTCACCAGTGTTCAAAAATGTCTCAGGCCGCGTACACACAGTCGGTCCATCCGATGAAGCTGACTGATGGGCTGATGTGCCTACACACCATCAGTTAAAAAAACGATCGAGTCCAACGCGGTGACGAAAAAAAAACACGACGTGCTGAGAAAAATTAAGTTCAATGCTTCCAAGCATGCGTCGACTTGATTCTGAGCATGCGCGGGTTTTTAACCGATGCTTTTGCATACTAACCGTCGGTTTTGACCTATCGGTTTGGCCGCGTACACACGGTCGTTCCAAACCGATGAGAATGGTCCGACGTGGCCTGATGGTATGATGTGCGTACACACCATCATTCCAAAAACCGATCGGGTCAGAACGCGGTGACGTCAAACACACGACGTGCTGAATAAAACAAAGTTCAATGCATCCAAGCATGCGTCGACTTGATTCTGAGCATGCGCGGGTTTTGAACCGATGCTTTCTGTACTAACCAAAAGCAAGTTTTAAAATTTTGGACCGAAGGACAACAGATCGATGGGCTTTACACACGGTCGGTTTGGACCGATGAAACTGAACCTCGGTCCATTCTCATCAGTTTTGTCCGACCGTGTGTACGCGGCCTTAGGCGTCCATCGGTTCAATTTTTTTTTTAAAGTGTATTTTTGTGCGTGTACTCGAGAGAGGAGCCGGACTGCAGGAGTTGGGAGTAGGCAGGCCTCCCCCAGAGGCAATCTGCCACCTTTCTCCATGCCCCGGGTGGCAATGGCGGGTGTGTGAGGGGGTCCTCCCACATAGCCCGCCCTACCTGCTCCGCTTTGAAGCCCAACGGGGCAGAGGGACTCCCTATAAGGGAGTGAGAGGATTTGCCTGCTCAACCAGCCCCATTAGTCCTTCGCCTCTCTTTTAGAGACCGCGTGGTCAAAGTGCGTGCATGTTAACCCAATTTCGAGTGCGTGTAAGTGTGGTGGTTTTTGTGGGAGGGGGGTGGGCGTACTAAGCGCAGGCTTACCTCGCATAGCACACCCACCAGGAGCCGGGCTGAGACCACCAAACTCAATTCACATGTAGCCGAGACCGGGATCCGAACCCCTAGCTGCAGAAGTGAATGGCTTGTCAGCGCAGTGCCAATCACGTTGAGCCACCGCAGCTCCACTCGTTGGTTCAATTTTAAAGCAAGTTCTAAAAATTTTGACTGAAGGATAACTGACCGATGGGGCCCACACAACATCGGTTTGGACCGATGAAATGGTCCTTCAGTCCGTTTCCATCGGTTTTGACCGACCGTGTGTACACGGCCTCAGAGAGACCCCAAGGAGCTCACACCAATACAGCCAACAAAATGCGGTGGAGGAGGTTCTGTGTGGCCACAGAGGGCATACAGGGGTCGGGATTAACTCTTCTAACAAGGGATGTTGATACAGGGGCGCCGGGCAATGAAATCAAACAACAATAAGAAGATATAACACCGTCGCATGTTAACCACTAGTGCTAAATTGTATATAACAATGGCCGCCCCTGTCCTTCAGCTCTCCTCACCTTATTATTGTTACGTCTGTTCCACGTTATGGTACTGTAGTTGAAGTCGAATTGTTGGTCATCTTTTTTCCATGGCGTGTAATTTCCAACAACAATAGCAATTATTCTATATTTGTCAGGCTGTTTAAGACTTACTACTTTAAAATTACTGTCAAATTCCCCATTTTTATTAAATAAAGTTTTATTTTTGTAAACACTCACTGGGTTTTTGATTTGTTTTAAATATTCATACACCTAAACAACAAAAATAAAATGATTTTTTATATATTAATGTAACTTCAAAATTGTTAAATATCTTACCAATATGTTAAAAGGAGTCTATTGAAAAAAAAAAAATAAATCCAGCATAGCTATTTGTCCAGTAAGCATGTACAGTTGAACCTCGGATTACGAGAAAAATCCGTTCCAGGAGAATGTTCGTAATACAAAGTACTCGCATATCAAAGCGAGTTTTCCCATTGAAGTCAATAGAAACGAAAATAATTAGTTCCGCACTGACTTCAATGGGATGCAATACCGAATGCGGCCAGAGGTGGTAGGGGGGGGCGACAGAGAGTGACGAAAATTACCGAAAAGGCCCGAGGACACTGATGCCTAGTACACACGATCGGTTTTCCCGACGGTCAAAAGACCGCCGGGGAAACCGAGGGGAAAACCGAGAAAAGGCTTGGTCCCTTTTGCCCTGTACACACGGTTGATTTTCCCCACAGGAAAACTGACGGTTTGGTCCCCTGCGCAAATCGCCGTAGCTGTACGGCGGCTGCTTTAAGGGGTATAAGGGGTGACATCGGAGCCTATGTGCGTGGCCGACTGCCGTGTTGTCCACCAGCCACCAACCATCACTCCCGAGAGAGACAGAATGAGGATCTGTCAATGTAAACACACAGATCCTCGTTCTGTCAGGGAAGAAGATAGAGTTCTGGGGGCAGATCCAAAAAGAAATTACGCCGGCGTATCTATTGATACGCCGGCGTAATTTCAAAATTCCCGCATCGTATCTTTGTTTTGAATCCTCAAAACAAGATACGACGGCATCTCGGCTAGATCCGACAGGCGTACGTCTTCGTACGCCGTCGGATCTTAGATGCAATTTTTCGGCGGCCGCTAGGTGGCGTTCCCGTCGAAATCTGCGTTGAGTATGCAAATTAGCTATTTACTGCGATCCACGAACGTACGTCCGGCCGACGCATTTTTTTCTGTCGTTCGTTTCCGTTCGGCTTATTCCGGCGTATAGTTAAAGCTGCTATTATGAGGCGTACTCAATGTTAAGTATGGCCGTCCTTCCCGCGTACAATTTTGAATTTTTTACGTCTTTTGAGTAAGTCGTTTGCGAATAGGAATTTGCGTAGAATGACGTCACCGTCGTCAGCATTGGCTGGTTCCGGTTTAATTTCGAGCATGCGCACTGGGACACCCCCAGGGACGGCGCATGCGCAGTTCCAAAAAAACTTCGTTTACGTCGGGTCACGACGTATTAACATAAAACACGCCCCCATTAGATCCATTTGAATTCCGCGCCCTTACGCCGCGAGAGATACACTACACCTCCGTAACTTAGGGCGCGGATTCTTTGTGGATTCAAATGAAAAAAGATAAGTTAAGGCGGCGTAGCGTATCTTATTAGTTACGCCCGGCGCAGATGTATGTGGATCTGCCCCACGCTGTTCCTAGTGATTAGGAACAGCGATCTCTCTCTACTCCCTGTCATTCCACTTCCCCCACAGTTATTAACACCTCCCCAGGGAACACTTAACCCCTTGTTCTATGAATAGTGTAGGACTCACTGATAATGAGGTACTTTGATGCAGTAGTGGGCTTAAGCACTATGGGCCAGATCCACAAAAACCTGGCGTAACTTAAAAAATCCCATTTAAGTTACACTGCCTTAAAGTTTCTACCTAAGTGCCCGATCCACAAAGCACTTATCTAGAAATTTCAGGCTGTGTAACTAAAATTCCGCCGGCGCAAGGCGTTCCTATTCAAATGGGGCGAGTCCCATTTAAATGAGGCGCGCTCCCGCGCCAGCCGTACTGCGCATGCGCAAATTTACGTTACGCCGAGTTTTGAGGATCGCGACGGCTTAAAAAAGTTGCGTCGGAAAAAAAAAAAAAAAATGACAGCGTCGCTCGGCATGCATTCCTGAGGGAGAACTCCATGCCAATTTTCAAAGAAAAAAACGGCATGGGTTCCCCCCCCCAGGAGCATACCAGGCCCTTAGGTCTGGTATGGGTTGTAAGGAGACCCCCCTATGCCGAAAAATCGACGTAGGGGGTCCCCCTACAATCCATACCAGACCCGTATCCAAAGCACGCTACCCGGTCGGTCAGGAAGGGAGTGGGGACGAGCGAGCGCCCCCCCCTCCTGAGCCGTGCCAGGCCGCATGCCCTCAACATGGGGGGGTTGGGTGCTCTGGGGCAGGGGGGCGCACTGCGGGCCCCCCCACCTCAGAGCACCCTGTCCCCATGTTGATGAGGACAGGACCTCTTCCCGACAACCCTTGCCATTGGTTGTCGGGGTCTGCGGGCGGGGGCTTATCTGAATCTGGGAGTCCCCTCAAATAAGGGGGCCCCCAGATACCGGCCCCCCACCCTAAGTGAATGGATATGGGGTACATCGTACCCCTATCCATTCACCTGTAGGCAAAAAGTTAGTTAGTAAACACACAACACAAGGCTTTTTAAAATAATTTATTATTCTGCTCCGGATGCCCCCCCTGTCTTCTTTATTAGCTCTATTAGCAGGGGGGGCTTCTTCTTCCGCTCTCCGGGGGTCTTCTCCGCTCTCCGGGGGGGGCTTCTCCGGACTCCGGGGGGCTTCTTCCATCTTCTCCCCTCTTCCGCTGTTGACTCGGCGAACCCCGGTTCTTCTGCAGATGTCCGGTGCCTTCTTCTTCAGCGCTGGCTGCCTGCTATCTTTGTGTGTTAGCTCGATTTCAAACAGGCAGCCGGCGCGGTCTTCTGTGACGTCAGGGTCTTCTGTTCTTCTCCCCTCTTCCGATGTTGACTCCTCGCCTGTTGTCGCTGTAATGATGGAAGCGCGCCTTGCATCCCATTTATATAGGCATCACCGTCCCATCATGCTCCGGTAGGTACCCACGTGGTGGGTGCACGTGGGTAGGCACCCACCACGTGGGTACCTGCCGGAGCATGATGGGACGGTGATGCCTATATAAATGGGATGCAAGGCGCGCTTCCATCATTACAGCGACAACAGGCGACGAGTCAACATCGGAAGAGGGGAGAAGAACAGAAGACCCTGACGTCACAGAAGACCGCGCCGGCTGCCTGTTTGAAATCGAGCTAACACACACAGATAGCAGGCAGCCAGCGCTGAAGAAGAAGGCACCGGACATCTGCAGAAGAACCGGGGTTCGCCGAGTCAACAACGGAAGAGGGGAGAAGATGGAAGAAGCCCCCCGGAGTCCGGAGAAGCCCCCCCCGGAGAGCGGAGAAGACCCCCGGAGAGTGGAAGACCCCCGGAGAGCGGAAGAAGAAGCCCCCCCTGCTAATAGAGCTAATAAAGAAGACAGGGGGGGCATCCGGAGCAGAATAATAAATTATTTTAAAAAGCCTTGTGTTGTGTGTTTACTAACTAACTTTTTGCCTACAGGTGAATGGATAGGGGTACGATGTACCCCATATCCATTCACTTAGGGTGGGGGGCCGGTATCTGGGGGCCCCCTTATTTGAGGGGACTCCCAGATTCCGATAAGCCCCCGCCCGCAGACCCTGACAACCAATGGCAAGGGTTGTCGGGAAGAGGTCCTGTCCTCATCAACATGGGGACAGGGTGCTCTGAGGTGGGGGGGCCCGCAGTGCGCCCCCCTGCCCCAGAGCACCCAACCCCCCCATGTTGAGGGCATGCGGCCTGGCACGGCTCAGGAGGGGGGGGGCGCTCGCTCGTCCCCACTCCCTTCCTGACCGGCCGGGTAGCATGCTTTGGATACGGGTCTGGTATGGATTGTAGGGGGACCCCCTACGTCGATTTTTCGGCGTAGGGGGGTCCCCTTACAACCCATACCAGACCTAAGGGCCTGGTATGCTCCTGGGGGGGAACCCATGCCGGTTTTGTCTTTACAAATTGCCGTGGAGTTCTCCCTCGGGAATGCATACCAAATGCCGTCGCTGGAATGGGCTTTTACATGGTGTGACTAGTTTACACTTTGTAACATCAGCCCTAGTTTTACACTTGCAAAATAACACTTACGGCGAAAAAACGAAGCTGGAAAGCTTTGTGGATCGCTTTAAGTGCTAATTTGCATACTAGCAACGGCATTTCGACTCGAAATGCCCCCAGCGGCGGATGCGGTACTGCATCCTAAGATTCGGCAGTGTAATTCAATTACACATGCCTGATCTTCTGCCTAACTTTGGAAAAAGCCTTTTGAGGATCGTTTCCAAAGTTAGACACAGACTGAACAGCAGTTAAGTCTGCGTATCTCTTTTGAGGATCTGGCCCTATATGGCCAAATGGTGTGACCAAATCCCCATATTTTTTGCTGAATATGTTCCGGTGTTTAAAATAGCCTTGCTGGATTTAAATGTAAATTTTGCATGTGTGCTCTGTAATATTTTGTTACATTTAACCCCTTGGTGGCCCCCCTAGTGTTAACCCCTGCCCTGCCACTGACATTTATACAGTAATCAGTTGCTATGTTTAGCTCTAAACGCTGTATAAATGTCACTGGTCCCAAAAAAGTGTCAAAAGTTGTCTGATCTGTCCGCCGCAATGTCGCAGTCCCGCTAAAAATCGCTGATCACCACCACTACTAGTGAAAAAATAGTAATAAAAATGCCATAAATCTATTACATATTTTGTAGCCGCTATAACGTTTGTGCAAACCAATCAATATACGCTTCTTACAATTTTTTTTACCAAAAATATGTAGAAGAATACATATTGGCCTAAACTGTTTGTTTTTTAAACAATTTTGGGATATTTCCTATAGTAGAAAAATATATGGCTGAAATCTCTCTCCACTAATGTTGCTCAATAATAGGGGCTGACTCTGATGTTCTCTAATTACTCTCTTTATGCTATTACGAGCTAAAACTCTCACATTATTCTCCTGTTTTAATTCTTTCATATACTAGGTCTAGTACAAACGCTCCCTCTTGGGAGATTCCATTCCTATAGAAGTGTAGCCTTTTTTTTTTAAATTCATTGCTTTTTCAACTTGAGTGAATGTGCAGCTGTTTTCTTTTTTTAGGTTAGCCAGGGCTTTATTTCTTAGAGAATAGGTGCAGGAACTCCCTCCTTCTGAGTCACCCCCTACCCACCTCAAAGCACCATTCATTGGTTTCACCCCCTACCCACCTCCGAGCACCATTCTTTGGTTCCACCCCCTCCCCACCTCCGAGCACCATTCCTTGGTTCCACCCCCTACCTACCTCCGAGCACCATTCATTGGTTCCACCCCCTACCCACCTCCAAGCACTATTCCTTGGTTCCACCCCCTACCCACCTCCGAGCACCATTCTTTGGTTCCACCCCCTCCCCACCTCTGAGCACCATTCCTTAGTTCCATCCCCTTCCCACCTCCAAGCACTATTCATTGGTTCCACCCCCTACCCACCTCCGAGCACCATTCTTTGGTTCCACCCCCTACCCACCTCCAAGCACCATTGATTGGTTTCACCCCCTACCCACCTCTGAGCACTGTTCCTTGGTTCCACCCCCTACCGACCTCCAAGCACCACTGATTGGTTTCACCCCCTACCCACCTCTGAGCACCGTTCCTTGGTTCCACTCCTTACCCACCTCTGAGCACCGTTCCTTGGTTCCACCCCCTACCCACCTCCAAGCACCATTGATTGGTTTCACCCCTACCCACCTCTGAGCACCGTTCCTTGGTTCCACTCCTTACCCACCTCTGAGCACCGTTCCTTGGTTCCACCCCCTACCCACCTCCGAACACCATTGCATAGATTCAGAGCTGGAGGTGCCGGAACTGCATTCCCCCGCGTTCCTGCTGAAAAAAGCCCTGAGGTTATCCAACTGTCTTGTATGGTTGAAATGTACCTGTTATAAGTTTGAATTTCTCCGAGCCGGTGAATGCCCAAAGGCTCTGTTTGGATTTTTTTAAATTCTTTGGCAATACCAATAAAGAGAAAAAAAAAAGAGAGAAGAGGTTCTTGCTCCAGATGATGAAAAATCATAGGGAAAGCCCTTCTCCCTTTATATGTTAAAAGGTATTCTAAAACAAAAATAAATAAATAAATCAAGAATACCTAAAAGAAAAGCTGAACCGTACAGTTTTACCTGATCATATTTCTTCATGTTAAATTCAGCATTTAATCTGCATTGCAGAAATGTAGCTGTGGCCAAAGCTTTCACTGCTAAATACATCCGTACAGAGCTCCCTTGAAACAAAAACTCCTTAACACGCAATATAGCATCCGGTAATGGGACATTATTACCAATAAGAGTAGCGTTTTGTAAATAAACATTATTCCCATTTTGATTTGTTGATACATTGTATAATGTAATGGACATTTCATAATTTAGCAGCTTAAATAGTGGTGGCCTTAACAATAGTGAGTTATCAATCACAGCTTGAACTCCCAGGAATTGTATTTCTTCAATATCTAACATCAAACCTGTATTAAATTGTGGGAATAAGCTACTTAAATGTAAATCAGTATAAGCCAAAGTGGGTGGGAGAATAATCACAGTGTTTGGGTTGGTCATATAGTAAATGTGTAGATAAATATTAATGTGGTTTGTGAAGGACCCACAAATAATCACAATATTGCAATGCACATCTCTAATACTTTTATGCCATTCATCAAATTTAGCAAAATTTACAATAATTCTTGTTTCAAAAGCCACACAAATCCCCTGGGCACTCAGATATCTCTTTAGAATTCGTGCCTCATTCTCTCCAGTATCGTTATCCGATAAAAATATGCCAACCCACGTCCAGCCAAAATGTTTCACTAGTTTGGCAATTGCTAAATAGTGAACGTGATCATTCTGAATGGTCTTGAACACGTGAGAATAAAGCCGCCGGTCAGTTAATGCGTAGTCTGTGGATCCATAGCTGATCTGAGGACGAGGGGAGAAACATGTTATTTTATTTTTTGATTGAATACAAAGTGAGCTGAATGAATAGATTTTGAAAAACGTTGCATTGTGAAAGTATTTTACACTGGATTTATTCTCACCATGGAAGATGAGGGCAAGCAAATAAAATATGAGCTGCTTATTTTTTGGTTTATTTGTTATCTTGGTTAAATTGTATACAAAACCGGGAGTCCAATGAGAGCTCCAAACAAAGATCCAAGAGTCCAAGGTTTTTGAGTATAAGGCTGGGTTCACATATGTGCGGGTCCGTGCCTGGGGTCCTGTGTCTGGTCTGTTTACTGGTTCAGGTGCAATTTCAGGTCTGAACTTTTACCTGAATTCGCACCTAAACTGAAACCTGAACTTGAACCAAACATACACTGCACCCTTTTTCAACCTGGACCGGGCCACCTCGCACATGTGTGAACCGGCTCCACTTGCCTGCCATGCGAATTGGGTGCGAGGAACCCAGCCTAAAATTGATTCATAGCAGAAAGAAACAACATGGTTTGGAGGCCAAAAACAGGCATCAGGGCATAGGAATTTTGACTGTACCTAATGTGGATGTAAATCCTCACATATACTCAGTGAAGTGAACAGCCTCAGATGATACACAGAGATTAAATATATCTCTACATAAGTTTTACATGCATATCTGCTGCCTTCGTGTTAGGCCCTGTACACACGATCAGTCCAAACTGATGAAAACGGACTGAAGTTCAGTTTCATTAGTTAACCGATGAAGCTGACTGATGGTCTGATGTGCGTACACACCATCAGTTCAAAAGCCGATCGAGTCCAACGCGGTGACGTAAAACACAACGACGTGCAGAGAAAAATTAAGATCAATGCTTCCAAGCATGCGTCGACTTGATTCGGAGCATGCCCGGGTTTGGAACCGATGTTTTTGCGTACTAACCATCAGTTTTGACCTATCGGTCAGGCGTCCATCGGTCCAATTTTAAAGCAAGTTCTACGTTTTGAGACCGAAGGATAACGGACCGATGGGGCCCACACACGGTCGGTTTGGACCGATGAAACTGAACTTCAGTCCGTTTTCATCAGTTTGGACTGATCGTGTGTACAGGGCCTTAGAGATTTTCTCTTCCTGTTCAGCACTGGAAGTGAAGTCTGGGCATACAGCCAAGACAGCTGATTGGAGGAAAGGCACGCATCGAATAGTTCAGCTCTCTGCTAATCTATTTATAGCAATCTCCCACGACACACAATTCTGCCTGATTTTATCTCAGTTGATGGGGAACTTGTCAGAAGTTATCATGCTGATAACAGAAGAACAGAGCAGGAGAAAGACATGGGACTTAGTGCTTTGCAGAGAGATAAGAAAACACTGCAGATATACAGTATGTGCCCAGCTCAAATTCCAAGAATCAGGTTTACATCCATGTGACGAACCCTTGTCCTCAACAGAACTTTGTTGGCTGTAAATGCTTCCTTTGTCCACAACCAGCATTATCCAAGACTCTTTAACCCACCCAGTCACCAGACAGCACCAGTCTTGGAATAAATCAGGAAACCCCTGTTTATTTGAGCCCCCAAACAAATATATACACAAGGATGACAATACAAACTGTAACCAGAAACCTAATTAACATAAGCTAATTATCTAATCCTTTAGACAGCCTGGGTGACTCAGAGGCATGACCTTTAGGACAGACTTGCCGTCTTTTGGCTCAGAAGACACACTCAACATTATAATAAATAGAAACCCAGAAAACCTTCACACAATAGCAGAGTTAATTAACACAAACAACAATGGCTGAAATACTCTTAGAGCCCACACTAGCCTTATTTACAATAAACACATTATAGCAGACAACAGACAGACAGGTGGCTGGAGTAGATGACATCAGCATCTTCTATGAGCCCCAACATAATGAAGCCATCACTATAATATGGCGTATACAGGGTTCCCAGAGTCTGTGTGTTTTGTGGGGACATGGACTTGAATCCAAAGTAACATTACTTCAAGGTTCCCAGGCATACACCTTGGAACGAGTATTGTTCCCTTAAAATCCAGGGCCCATAATCACAAGGCAAGAGGCTAGCATTCAGTCCTCTCCAAAAGCCTCTCTCCTGGCTAGGTCTGTCACACATCTCCCCTTTCGGCAAGAGACTAACGCAGGAGGAGACCACAGACGGGTGGACACCAAAGTTAGTCCATAGTTCCAATCCCTGAATGCCTGTACCCACACAGTACCCCAAACAAATTGTTACAAACAGAGCAACCTCTGCCTCTCTCAGAGAACATACCCGCCATTGGGGACAGATCTGGACTGGCCCTTCTCCCTGAAATCCTTTCAGCAGCTGGAGAAAAGACAGGGTGACTGGGCTCACTCCGTTATGCTGTTGGGGATCTGGACCGACTGCCCAGCATCCCTGGGGTATACAAGTGGAGACTGAAGTCCCATACACTTTTAGTAGGTGAAAATCCCCCAGTGCTTGCAAAGCATGGCTGACATCCTCCTGTCTCGTGCCGCACCAATTTTTGGGGTTGTGTCAGTGAAGACCAAAGTCCCATCCACTACCACAGGAACTCCCTCCTCTGTTAGTTGAGGGCAGAGGCCAGCAGCACTCTGCTCTGTTGCCAGCTCTTCTGCTGGGCTGCTGTGAGTGGTGACCACAATCCCGTCCCCTGATATCAGCTCAAGATGTAGTTGTGTGTAGAGGCCAGTAGCCATCTGCCCTGTTAGGACTTCAACTGAGGACCCCACATAATCCACTCTGGCTAACTATTGGGGAGTGACCATCACCTTCTCACCATGGGCCCCTAGAACTACTGCAGGTGTGTGGCAGAGGTCTTGGACCCTCTGTCCGGTGGCCATCGCTTCAGCTGGAGGAGTCTCCTGTAACTCTACAGACGCTGCTGTTGGTGCTGAGCAGAGCCCAGTGAAGCTTGGCCCTGATACCAGCTCTTCTGCTGGAGGCTCACCAAGTTGTTCTTCCTCAGCAGAACAGTCTATCAAATCCCAATCTCTATAACTGGTGTCTGGGGATAGAGATTCACCATCTCCTGTCTGTAGAATGAAGAAGCAGTTACTGGTGCTGGGCAGAGCTCAGTTATGTCTGATCCTGAGGCCAGCTCTCCTGCTGGGTTGGCGGCATCATTCTGGGGTACCATCTGCTGCTGGGAAGGGACCATGTCCTTCTCACGCTGGGCCTCCGGAACCGCCGCAGGTGTAGGGCAGAGGTCTTGGACCCTCTGGCCAGTTGTCAGCACTTCAGCTGCAGAAGTTTCTGGTGACGCCACAGATGCTGCTGGCAGAAAATCCCATGTCTCTGTCAGTATTGTGGGAGAAAGGCCAACTGCCTCTTCTCTCCGGGAAGCTGAAGCTGCTGTTGGTATTGGGAAGATGTTAGAAGCGCTCTGCCCTTTTGTCAGCGCTTCAGATTTGGAGACGGCAATCTCTGGAGTTTCCACTGCCGATTCTCTGGAATGCTGCTGAATGCATTCTAGCAGTTTCCTGTATGCCCTTTCCAGATGCTGTTCATTCCAACAGACAGACAGGTGGCTGGAGTAGATGACATCAGCATCTTCTATTAGCCCCAACATTATGAAGCCATCACTATAATATGGCATATACAGGGTTCCCAGAGTCTGTGTGTTTTGGGGGGACATGGACTTGAATCCAAAGTAACATTACTTCAAGGTCCCCAAGCATACACCTCTGTCAAGTCTCTGATGTGAAGCCGAGTGGCAGAGAGGGTGCCCCTTGCGGCTGAGTGCAGTGCTCCCCTGGGAGTGATACATGGGATACGGTGCCCAAAGGTGCACGGGTTGCCAGTAGTGCTGCAACAGGCTGGTAAGCAGAACGTGGCTGGGATGCGCTGTGTAGCGATGTCAGTATCCGTGCAAGAAGAAGTCCTGAGTAGGCGTTTGAAGAATAAACCAGGATCAGGGTTCGCAGCCAGGCCAGAGGTCCTATACCGGGAGACAGTCCAAGAGCAAACAGGAGCAAGCGGGGTCATAAACAGTGGGCAGTGGATCGAAGAATAGTCAGCCAAGCCAAAGTCATAGCGAGGAGATAATCGGGATCACAGGTCAAGCCAAAAGCAGAGGTCAAGCCAGGGGTTTCAAGGTAAACAGGCACAGGAACACAGGAAGCTGACGACAATCCAGCAATTTGGGTCAGACAGTGGCAGCATTTTATAGGCCAGCAGGGGGATCCACATGTCACATGATGTGCCTATGGCGGACATTTCTTCTACTGGCAAAATTGCCAGTACTTCCACGGCCATTTCCCTGACAACCTCGCAACGATTGTTCCCTTAAAATCCATGGCCCATAATCTGAAGGCAAGAGGCTAGCATTCAGTCCTCTCCAAAACCTCTGTCCCGGATAGGTCTGTCACAATCCACTATAAAGAATAAGTGCACCTTTGTAAAAAATAAATAAATAACAAATGCACATCTTTTTTGCAGGTATAAAAATGTGCATGTATTATTTCTTTTACTCTGAGCCTGCCAAGCATTTTGCCCACAAACAGCAGATCGTGGGTGCAATTCAGAACTCTTGCAAACTGCCAGTGTAAGTATCAATGATCCACCTAGAGGGCTCAACAGCACCCTAGTAGTTCATGGAGAACTGCAAGCCAACAGCTGCAAAGGCTGTCAATAATTGTAGTTCTCCTATTTAAAGAAATCTGTGAATCAATGACGCGGCCGAGTGGGGCACTTTCACCCCTTCCAGCCCAGGCTAATTTTCAGCGCTGTTGCATTTTCAATGACAATTACTCAGTCATGCAACACTGTACCCAAATGGAATTTTTATAATTTTGTTCCCGCAAATAGGACATTGTTTTGGTGGTATTTGATCACCATTGGGTTTTTTATACAAAGAAAAAAAGGCAGAAAATTTTGAAAAAATGTGTTTTTCTTCATTTCTGTTATATAATTTTGTAAATAAGTGCTTTTCTCCCTCACTGATGAGCACTGATGAAGTTGCACTGACAGGCTCTGATGAGGTGGCACTGACGGGCACTGATGAGGTGGCACTGATGAGGTGGCACTAATATGCAGAACTGATGGGCACTGATAGGCGGCACTGATAAGCTGCAATGATGGGCACTGATAGGGGGCACTGATGTTCACTGATAGGCAGCACTGATGCGCACTGATTGGTGGTACTGATAGGCAGCACTGATGAGGAGGCACTGACAGGCATTACTGATGGGCACTAATTGGCATCCCTAATAGGCACTGTTCGGCATTCCTGGTGAGCACAGATTGGCATCCCTGGTGGGCTCTGGTGGTCAACCTTAATGGATCTACACTGATAATCAATGTGCTGATTATCAGCAAAGACCCCACCTGTCAGGAGAGACGCTGATCGTCTCTCCTCTACTTGCCCCTTGTCAGCTATAGTAGGGAAAAAGCTGATAAAAAAACTTCTGTGAGCAGCAGCCCATCCGGCCCTTTCTAATACTTACCGGAGCCCCATCTAGATCCAGTGATGTTGCACATGCGCTTTGGCTTGCCCACTGCTGTCTATCAAAGTCAGTGAGCCAATGAGGAGAGTGGGGGGGAGGTGACGTCCTGCCTGCAGTCTGCCCGTAGACTGTGGCCGGAAGTGGGTGCAAATACCTGTCTTTAGTCAAATGTGACACAGGAGGGGGGAGGGTTCCGATCAGCGGGAGTTCCACTTTAGGGTGGAGTTCCGCTTTAAGAGCCGGTTCACACTGGGGCGACTCGTCAGACAACTCAGCCTCCTGACAAGTCGCGTCCCATTCTATTCACCAGAACCGTTCTAATAGGAGCGACGCACTTAGAAAAAAGGTTCTTGTACGACTTCGGGGGCGACTCGGGGCGACTTGCATTGACTTCTATACAGAAGTCATTTTGCAAGTCGCCTCTGAAGTCGTCTTCAGGACGCCTTGCCGAGTCGCCCCAGAAGTCGTGCCGCCCCAGTGTGAACCGGCTCTTAGTATAACATGTTTATTATTTTTAAACAAAAAACAACAAAAAACAGACTTTAATATCACTTTAATTTCTAATCTAAAGTTTTTTTTTCCAAATTCAATGACTTTATTGTGCTTGTGTTCACTAAAATACATTGTAATATATTACCATGTGACATAACAAATTGCAACACCCACCATTTTATTCTCTAATGCCGCGTACACACGATCAGATTTTCCGTTGGGAAACCTTGGATGGTTTTACCGACGGAATTCCGCTCAAGCTTGGCCTGCATACACACGGTCACACAAAAGTTCTCTGAACTTTCGTCCGTCAAGAGCGCGGTGACGTACAACACTACGACGAGCCGAGAAAACTAAGTTCAATGCTTCCGAGCATGTGTTGAATTGTTTCCGAGAATGCGTCGAAATTTTGCACGTCAGAATTGCTACAGACGATCAGATTTTCCGATAGGAATTTTTTCCGTTGGAAAATTTGAGAACAAGCTCTTAATCTTTTGTTGGCAGAAATTCTGACAGCAAAAGTCCAATGGAGCCTACACACGGTCGAAAATTTCCATTCAAAAGCTCACATCTGACTTTTGCTGTCGGAATTTACAATTGTGTGTACGAGGCATTAGGTCTTAGAAAAAAATATACATTGCTTCTAGCAAAAGAAATGTAAATTTTTAAATATATGAGAGAAATGTTAGATTTGGCAAGTGGTTAACCCCTTCCCGCTGACTCCTCCTGGCCCTTTTAAAGGTTCTGACTAGGGTTGTCCCAATACCACTTTTTTGAGACCGAGTACAAGTACCGATACTTTTTTTCAAGTACTCGCCGATACTGAATACCGATACTTTTTTTTAATGTCATGTGACAGTATTTATTTTTTATTTATTTTTACACAATTTTTTTTTAGGGGGGGGGGTAGTGGATTGTCAGTGTGTGTTTTTGTTTCTATTATTATTATTATTATTATTATTATTATTATTATTATTATTTACATTTTATTTTTTAAATTATTTATTGCAATTTTTTTTAATTAGCCCTGTTGGGGGGCTTTGGTGAGATATCTTAGCAGACCTCTGACATCTCCCCTTTAATACAGAGAAAGGGACTAGGGACACAGATTCCCCAGTCCCTTTCTCAGCTGCACTGGAAATGAATGGACAGGAGACAGGTCACAATGCTCAGTCATATGAATGGACAGAGTCAGTGATCACTGACTCTGTTCATTCAGAAAAGGTAGGAGCCGGGTTTAGCGGCTCCTACCGCTGCTCTCCATCCTGACAGAGGGGGCGGAGGAGTACATGGAGGGGGGACGCAGATAACGGAGGGGGGAAGCAGCGGCACGGAGGGGGGACACAGATCACGGAGGGGGCAAGCAGCGGCACGGAGGGGGGGGAGCAAAACAGAGGACGGCAGCGGCACGGAGGGGGAGAACAGAGGACGGCAGCGGCACGGAGGGGGGGGGGAACAGAGGACGGCAGCGGCACGGAGGGGGAGAACAGAGGATGGCAGCGGCACGGAGGGGGAGAACAAAGGACGGCAGCGGCACGGAGGGGGAGTACAGAGGATGGCAGCGGCACGGAGGGGGGGAACAGAGGACGGCAGCGGCACGGAGGGGGGGAAAAGAGGACGGCAGCGGCACGGAGGGGGAGAGCAGAACGGCAGCGACACGGAGGGGGGGAAACAGGAGCATGAAAGGAGAGTCCGGTAAAGTATCGGAGCATTTTCCCCGAGTACAAGTACTCAGGGAAATGCTTGGTATCGGTCCCGGGACAACCCTAGTTCTGACCATGGGACCACATTGGGAGCTTTCTGGTACCCACCAGTAACAGTGCTGGGAGCACGCATGGCGCACGTTCTCAGCACAGGAAGATGTTTACATACGGACACATATTTGCAGCCTATCAGCATTAAAGCCCGCCCACTGAGAGGCCACATATATACTCATACAGCCAGCGAGAATTTGTTTATTTTCAATATACTTGCAAAGATTGAGGAAGTTTGCACTGACCTGTGTGTATCTGTACAGTCCGAGAATTTGGGCTATTGGGACCGTTGTGAAAGAATACTGATCTCCAATAACACCAACCAGCTTGCCTCCTTTTCTACATGAATAATTAGGAATTGTCTTCCCTGGTCCAGATAAAATATTCAATACACTCCTTATAGCTTTCCTGGGATCAAACCAAGAATCATATAGATGGTAGCCCAATGAGACATTGCTTGGAGTAAATAGAGTCTGGTTTATATCTTCAAGGACAGAGATGAAAACTAAAGCATTTGCGTAACCCCCAGGCATTAATCTATGAAAAAAAACTGTTTACGGGAGAGAAGCTAAAAGTGATCTCTGCCTTCAAATCAACCGCAAGTTACATAGTTAGTCTGGTTGAAAAAAAGACACATTCATCAAGTTCAACCAAAAAAAGGAAATAAAAGTGAAAGAAAAAAATAATAATAATACCCCTCCCCCCCAAAAAAACAGCAAATATGTGAGTGGCAAACGAGCTAGCAATCAAAATTGTTTCTGACATACAGTAGATAGTTGTAGTAATAATGACTTCTGGGTTCAATGAAGAGCTGTAAATATGTCCCCATCATTGCAATTCAGAAAAGTAAAGCCCAGATTCATAACTGACCCTAATCTCTCCTTATACAATGTGCTATCTCTCCTGATTATCTCTCTAAAGCAGCTTTTAATGCACTGTCCCTTTAATTGTCCTGAGCTCCCCTTCTATAATGAAGGGATGGTGTGATGGAAGTACTAAAATGAATATTTTGTGTTATGATTAGAACCACTGAAATGTTGTTTTTCTTTCATTTTCATTATATTCATCTATTTCTTTATATTCTTATATTGTTTTTATTTCTTTATCTATATATGATATATACATATGCATGTGTGAAGATATATACTACAAGTGTTATATTCCTTAAATGAAACGACAGATATAATGTTTAAAGTTACAATTCAAAGAAGTTATGACAGATATAATGTCTTGAAGATACAGTACATCTTAGCATTGGACAAAGGACTATTATCAAGAACAGATGTCTCCAAAACCCCCCTTCTTGTTCCTTGTTCTGCCTATGTCCATATATGACTCAGAAAAGAAAACCCTGTAAGATTGAGAATGGAACCCTGCGTCTGGACATTCCACAATGGACTCTCATGCCTGTATGAAACGTGGACTGTTTGTGCCATGAGGGCTCCATACCATATATGGACTTGCAAGAAGAAACCATCCTTATATGAACTGACCTATCAGTATGCTTATGTTTTGGCTGGAACACCGAAAGAAGCAGTTCTCCCTCTGTTTTCTGCAGGCTTTCATGATTTGGGTCAAACGGCAGAATGGGGTTCGCCCTGAGAATTGTGTCAGGGGTCTCATCTTCATCAATGGATTATCCAAACGTCCTCACATTGTCCTGTTCTGTGCCTGCTGACCATAGAAGATCATGCAGTGCATCTGCCTGCAAATCCATGGCCTCAGTAAATTCAAACCTCAATTTTACTTTTCATATGATGGCATAAATTTCACACATAAACCTATAAAGAAATTCACTTCCAAAGTATACCTGAAGCCAACATTTTCTATTTTGGATAGAGTAGGGAAAGGCTAAAACCCCTGTCAGTTTTTTCTTCTACTCTGTGTGCCATTGGGGGGATTTACCTTCACTTCCTGTCATGTAAACACAACAGGAAGTCTCCTGATTGCCGGGACAACCGGCGTCATGCGGACGTGACGCATGTGAGGGTGGGAGGTGCAGGAGCGCTCCATGGCTTGTGGTAACGAGTGGCGGCGGGGATCCGAGTAGACCAACATCGGAGCAGGGGACGCCAGCGTGAGAGGCTGACTCTCCTGAAGATCGAATCGGACCCCCAGCCTGGCTCTCTAAGGCGCAAAAGGGACGAAAAGCCGCGGGATCGTGAGACCGCCCAGCCCGGAGCTAGACGCTGACCTGGTCCGGCTAATGCACGTGGACGGTGGAGCAGCGTGTGACGTCCAGGGAATGAAAACCGCGCGGCAGCAGCTGGCAGCAGGCAGGGGAGAATGTTCTAAGGCTGGGTGAGACGCTCAGTGAGCCGAGCAGGGTCGGGCGCCGTCCCGCTGCACCCCCCCTCCCCCCGGGGATCCCCCATTCCCCCTCTTCTGGTCATATACACCCAGGACGGGACTGGATTGTTTAGCCCAAAAAAAAAAATGTTTTTTCCCTGACAAAGCAGGAATATCTCAGGGAGGGAAAAGAAAAAAAAAAAGAAGAGAAAGGGAGCAGATCAGACCCATTTGTACAGGGGTACAGGGGTATTTTCAGTCCTTGCCTCTACAGGCCATATTTCTTCTCACAATACGGTTGATTATAAAAGAGGGTCTTAAATGAGCAGATGATGTTAAGGAAGATTGGGATCTCTGAGCATACTGATTCCTTGCTTCTTTTAGATTGGTGATGAAGTGGGACTGTAATTTATAAGTGTTTATAGGGGCAGGTCGAACAGACTACAGGAGGTGGACTTGCACCTATGGTAGGGACCCCTCTTGCCGTAAGGAAAGTGCAGTAATTGTATCCCCCCCCAGGGGTGCGAGCTCCCTCAGCACAAAAAGGGACCAAAAGGCTCCCTCAGCACAAAAACAACAAAGAATTACATCCTGTTCCTAGACTACTAAGGGGGATAATACCTGTCAGAGCTGTATTGGAAGTGAAATTGAAAAGGAACTGGATATACACCTGGACTAACGTAGCAATCCGCTTAATGTGATTTTTTTTTTCTTTCCTGTGCTTTCTCTATAATGCTGACCGCCTATGTTATATTAAGAGTCTGGCCCTTTGTTTCTATTGAATAGAACTATAAGAAGTAGCCCGGAGTGAAGCACACCTGTCTTGGGAGATAAACAGGGAGACAACGTGGGAGCGGATCTAAAATTGGATTCCCCTCTGGTGTCTTCTCTATAGTGGAATTATCATTACCCCAACAGGCCAGGGCAATGTAGTATCAGCACCCGGAGGAAAAACCCCTATTGGTGGATTGATTATTATTACAGGTACACTAAAGGTACAAAGTTTACAAGCGACTGAGAGAAGTCAGTAAAATCATAGGGCTGATGGAAGGGGGACTGTGATAAGAAATATTAAGAAACTCCCCGACATAGGCGACTAACTTGCCCCGGGAACATATAGGAAGAACGGGTTGAAGCAACACAGGAAGATAACTCTGGTTAAATACTGAAGGTAGTACTACAATAAAAGGGCAAACTGGGAAATTGGAGAAAACGCAGCCCAAAAGCAGTAAACGGCCCTTTAATCCTAAGGTAAGTAGACAAGGTCACCTAGAAAAACGGATCGGACTGGTCGCGGGGGGTTTCTTTCTCCCGTCACTCTGCCCTTAGCCCACTCCTAGTAGCTTCACTTCCAAACTGGGGAAGAGAATTAGACCCGCCAACAAAATTAATAGATCAACGAGAGGGGGTACTACAAAACCAACTAAGAATAAATCGGGGAATAGCTCCATACAGCAATACATGACGCCAGAAGGGACCCTCAAAAGCCCAGGTTTCGCAAAAAAAAATGAAAAAAAGACTGTTACAAAAAAGGGGGTAGGAACAGGTAGTGCCGAGAGCTCTAGAGGTGAAATGACACTTGAAAGTGAAGAAGAGCAATATAATGTACAGGAGATAGCCCAAGATACGCTCCCCCCGACAAAGGCAGAGATGAATGCAATGCTATTGAGGATGGAAAATTCCATGGAAAACATCATCAAGACAGAAATTAATAAGGTAAGAGTAGACCTGGGAGGGCTCCGCGACAGAGTGGTAGAGACGGAAAGGAGAACTGAGGAGCAGGAACAGGAAATAAGCGCCTTGAAAAAACAAGTAAAGACCCTGACTGAAAACCAGAGACTGGCGGTATATAGGATTGAGGATCAGGAAAATCGCAATAGGCGACAGAATCTTAGAATCAGAGGGATTGTAGAAGAAAAGGAGGAGGACCTCAGAGACACCATGAACACAATCTTTAATCCTCTACTAGAGAGAGCAGCTGAATCTAAGTCCCTCAAGATCGAGAGAGTCCACCGGGTGGGGAATCCCCAACAGATAGAAAGATACGGTCCAAGGGATGTGGTGGTTCGTTTCAGGAATTATGTCGACAAAGCAGAAATCTGGGGAAGGCTCAGAGGAAAACCTCCCCTGAGACATAGAGACATTGAGCTACAAATATTTTCAGACCTGTCTAAAGAAACGTTGGCTAGAAGAAGACACTTGAAACCCCTTTTGGACCTCATGCGGGCACACAATAAAAAGTATCAATGGGGCTTCCCGGCGTGCCTCATAGGCATAAAAGGGGGTAAAACAGCACGATTAAGGTTCCCGGAGGAATTGAACGATTTCTGCTCTAAAATGGACATAACGATACCTGAACTCCCTGATTGGGTGGATTAGTCGGGTACAGCTTAGACTGGGATCTTGGGGGGGGAGACGGGGGGGGGGGTCAGGGGAGTACCTCGAGCACCACCACGAATGAGGAGCCAAGGATGAAGGCGAAGAGTCTTCTACCAGCGGCTCCCAGGCCAAGAGTGGGCCAGGGTGGGGGAGGGAGGGAGGGGGGGTGGGTATGTAGGGGGGGGGGGGGCGGGAGGAAAATGGGGGGGAGGGAGGCTGGGGAGAGGGAGGGGGGGGGGAAGGGGACCATCTGAACGACTCCATAAGAAATTTCCTTAAAGTGCAAAAAAAAAAAAAAAAAAAAAAAGGTTATATGACAGAGTTTAAATTCCTCTCTTATAATGTAAAAGGTTTAAACTCTCATAGTAAGAGACATAAAATCCTCAGTGAATTAACACAATATAAAACAGATATTGCTTATTTACAAGAGACCCATATTACATTGGAGTCCAATATAAAGTTGTATTCACCAGAATACCCTGTGTGGTATTATGGAGACACAATTTCATCGCGATCCCGCGGGGTTGCGATAGGGTTTGCTAGTAGAGTCCGATTCACATTGGTGGACAGACAGACAGATCCCGAGGGGAGATTCCTGTTCTTAAAAATAAAACTAGGTGGGGAGGTATATACCTTGGCAAATGTTTACGCTCCAAACGTGAATGCGGTTAAATACATAAGTAAAATCCTGAGAAAATTAAAAGAATTTGAAGAGGGCCACGTAGTATTAATGGGAGATTTCAATTTCTGCATGTGCCCAAACCTCGATAGTACGTCCGGTGTACAGTGGACTAATCGTGAGCATCTAAAGATATTGACAAGACAAATGACACAAAATCAAATGGTGGATGTATGGCGAATCTTTAATCCCAAGGCTAGGGATTACACATTTTTTTCAACTGTACACGGGACGTACACGAGAATATCGATTACGTCCTCGTCAACCATAGACTCCTGGAGAGTGTGATCGAAGTAAGGTGCGAGATCATGACGATCTCCGACCACGCTCCTTTAACCATTAAAATAGTTACCTCTATACAAAAAGCTTCTCCACCAGAATGGAGATTGGATGAGAGTCTGTTGGGAGACGAGGATGTGGTCGAGAGGATACAGAAAGAGCTGGAACTCTACTTCCAGGAGAATGATAAGGAGGGTATCTCAAGAGCTTCCCTGTGGGACGCTCATAAAGCCTATATTAGAGGGATTTTTATTGCAGAAGGGATAAGGAAAAACAAAATAAGAACAAATAAATTAAAAACGTTAAGGGAGGAGATTCTCAGGCTGGAACAGGAACATAAATCTCAGGGGCAAAAGAGGGAAAAACTCCATAAGCTAATTATAACAAGAGACGAATATAGAGCCTTGGCGGAACAAGAAACTAGGAAATATATAGACAGGACAGAGAGAGAAAGATATGTCTGGGGAAACAAACCTAGTAAAAATTTGGCTAGAATGGTAAGAAAAAAGAAAACTAGGAATTTTATTGAAAAAATCAGGAATGGGAATGGGGAATTAGTCTACGCTACAAATAAAATCGCGGAAGCCTTCCGAAGCTACTATGGAGAATTATATGGTGTCCAACAAAAGATCAGGGACCCAAGTGAAAAAAGGGATAAGACCAGGGAAGTATTACAGCAAGCCAATCTCCCGAAACTACAAGAGCACGATCAAAACTCTTTACCAGCACCCATGCGCTAGGATAAAAATAAACGGATCCTTATCAGCCCCTTTGGAGATGAGAAATGGGACTAGGCAGGGATGCCCTCTGTCCCCCCTCCTTTTTGTGTTAACATTAGAACCCTTATTGGCAATGGTCAGACAAAACCCAGAGATATATGGAATAGAAGTAGGAGACGAGGAGCATAAACTGGCGGCTTTTGCCGACGACGTTTTATTTTTTATACGTAGCCCAAGAGTCACCCTCCCAAATTTAATAGCTACCTTAAGACAATATGGGGAGGTCTCCAACTTCAAAATGAACACAGCGAAAACGGAGATTCTGAATGTCAATATCCACAAAGAGGAAGAACAATTCCTACGGAAAAAATATAGCTTCTCATGGCAGAAAGAGATAAATTATCTGGGCATTAAATTGGCAAACACCCTTAAAAAAATTTATAGAATAAATTATATCCCTCTGCTCGACGAAATAAAAAAGGAAATTAAAAATATTTATAATAGACCTATTTCATGGTTCGGAAGGATTAATGTTGCGAAAATGATTCTAATTCCTAAAATCATATACAAATTTCAAATGCTCCCAATTTTTCTACCTCCACCATATGTTAAAATACTAAATTCCCTTATTATGAATTATATTTGGAACAA
Source organism: Rana temporaria (assembly GCF_905171775.1). NCBI lineage: Eukaryota > Metazoa > Chordata > Amphibia > Anura > Ranidae > Rana > Rana temporaria. The sequence continues at coordinate 23,720,643 of NC_053489.1, read as the reverse complement.
CAAAAAACATAGGATTTCGGCTCAAACCTTAAAACGGGCCAAAGATAAGGGGGGCCTAGCGGTTCCAGACATTAGAATGTATTATAACGCTTCGGTTCTCTCAAGGGTTATAGAATGGGCTAAAGAGTCACAGGACAAAAGATGGATAAGTATTGAATGTTCACTAGCTAGAGCACAGTTAGGGAGATTGATTTGGAACCCAACACAATTTAGACATATACACACGTCAGCACATGCAATCACACATAACGCTTTGAGGATCTGGGAGAGAGTACACAAACAATTAAAAACAAAATACAACTCGCCTTTTATAGACCTAAAAGAAAATAAATATTTTGCACCAGGGACAAGGGAAGTAGGCGGTAAGTGGATAGGAAATAGAGTTCAGTTAAAAGATATAACACTACAAGGTAAAATAATGACATTTCACGAAATGAAACACATGATAGAATTTAGGATGCTTGACGAGTGGAGGTACCTGCAGTTGTCATCATTCGTCAAGCATCTTCCACATCCTATACGGTCACGGGAGGAGTACACCATATTGGAACAAATGTGTAGCACCAAAAGTTCAAAAGGGAATATTTCTAAAATATATAAATATTTGCAAAAATGGACGAGTCGGATACGTTAAAATACATTCAAAAGTGGGAAAGAGACCTTAATGTCCCAAGGGGAAAGACAACCATGGGAAGAATCTTGAATTTAACTCACACCTCGGCGGTTGATGTAAGAACCGCGGAAATGAACTTTAAATGCCTGACGGGATGGTACGCCACCCCAGACAAAATGAGTAAATTTAGAGAAGGAGAGTCAGAGGAATGCTGGAGAGGATGTGGGCACAGGGGAACGATGGCCCATTTGTGGTGGAATTGCCCAAAGATAAAAATTTATTGGAAAAAAATCCTGTCCCTGATAAAAACCATAACAAAAAAAGAAGTAGAAGATAACCCATGGGTAGTCCTTTTTCATGGGGGGGAGGGGCCAGTTAAAGAGTATAAAGCCTCACTGATCCCCCACTTGTTAAACGCAGCGAAACGCTTGATCCCGCTAAAATGGAGGGAGCCGGACACCCCACAAATGTGGGAGTGGATCGACTCGGTTGAGGATACATATAGGAGGGAGAAATTGAAATTTGGTACAGATAAAAACAAACAGGAGTGCAAGGGCAGCTGGGTCTCTTGGTTAGAATTCAAAAAATCTTGGAGTTGTGCAGAAAACCTGAAAGAGGATTAGAAAAACAGTCGGAACAAAGGGAATAGTTTCTTCAGGTGGAGTCGTGAGATGGTCGGGGGGGGGGGTGGGAGGGAGGTTGGGGCGAGGGGAGGTTTATATATAATTTTTTTTTTTTGGTCCACTAAGGATAAATACATTTGGTAACTCTGTCTCGGTGTTAAACGCCTTAGTCCCAAGTAGAGGGGCAATGAAATGATGGGCATAATCAAAGGAAAAAAAAAAAGGAAACAAGATATAAAAAGCAGATCAACATGCATAAAAACATGTATATAAACCACAAATGATGCAAAACCGGAAGTAGAGACAGAATTATGAATAAAATCACGACAAGTCTCTTGCTGGGGTTAGTCTGAGGTGAAAAAAAAAAAAAAAAAAAAAAAAAAAGAAAAAAAAAAGAAAAAGAAAAAAAAAGAAAAAGAAAAAAAAAAAAAAAAAACACAACAGGAAGTGAGAGAAAATCTCTCCAAAGTGAAGAAAATTCTCTCTAAGGCCCCGTACTCATGACCAAACATGTCTGCTGAAACTGGTCCGCGGACCAGTTTCAGCAGACATGTTTGGCCGTGTGTAGGCCCGAGCGGACCATTTTCGGGCGGATCGGACAGGTTTCCAGCGGACAACTGTTTCCTGGACTTTCTTTAAAACAGTCCGCTGGAAACCTGTCCGCCCGGACATGTACGGTCGTCTGTACAGACCTACCGTACATGTCTGGCCGCCCGCCATCCCTCGCATGCGTCGAATGACTTCAACGCATGCGTGGAAGCATTTAAAAGGCAGGCCCGCCCACGTCGCTGCGTCATTGTCGCGGCGGCACCGCGTCATCGACACGGCGACACCGCGGACACGCCCCGCGTATTGTTTACGCGCGGACTTCAGTTCGATGGTGTGTACAGCCATCGAACAGAAGTCCCCGGGCAGACATGTCCGATGAAAACGGTCCGCGGACCGGTTTCATCGGACATGTCTGCTCGTGAGTACAAGGCCTTAGACAGCTATTGGATCTCTATGAAGTTAGCTAGATAGTGGATCTGTTATTAATACTGGCGGTCCTTAACCACTTAAGACCCGGGCCATTATGCAGGTAAAGGACCTGGCCCTTTTTTGCGATTCGGCACTGCGTCGATTTAACTGACAATTGCGCGGTTGTGCGACGTGGCTCCCAAACAAAATTGGCATCCTTTTTTTCCCCACAAATAGAGCTTTCTTTTGGTGGTATTTGATCACCTCTGCGGTTTTAATTAAAACACAACATTTTTTACTTTTTGTTATAATAAATATCCACCAAAAATATATAAAAAAAAACGTTTTTTTCCTCAGTTTAGGCCGATACGTATTCTTCTACATATTCTTGGTAAAAAAAATAAAATCGCAATAAGCGTTTATTGATTGGTTTGCGCAAAAGTTATAGCGTTTACAAAATAGGGGATAGTTTTATGGCATTTTTATTAATATTTTTTTACTAGTAATGGCGGCGATCAGCGATTTTTTCCGTGACTGCGACATTATGGTGGACACTTCGGACACTTTTGACACTATTTTGGGACCATTGTCATTTTCACAGCGAAAAAGTGCTATAAAAATGCACTGATTACTGTGAAAATGACAATGGCAGTGAAGGGGTTAACCAATAGGGGGCGCTAACGGGTTTAAGTGTGCCCTAAGGGAGTGATTATTACTGTAGGGGGGCATGGCTGGATGTGTGACGTCACTGATCGTCGTTCCCTATAACAGGGAACAGACGATCAGTGACAAGCCACAGAGAAGAACGGGGAAGGTTTGTTTACACTCACCTCTCCCGGTTTTTCAGCTCCTGTGACGCGATCGCGGGACACCGGCGGCGATCGGGTCCACAGGTCCTGCGGGCGCGGTGACGGAGCTTCGGACCGGGAACCATGGGAACTTAAAGGAACTTAAAGGGAACTTAAAGGGAAACGTACCTGTACGTGCATGTGCCCAGCTGTGCCATTCTGCCGACATATATCGGCGTTAGGCGGTCCTCGAGTAATTAACGACCCCCCCCCCCCCAAGTTGCCTGCTCTGTCATCCAAGGCAGTGTTTCTCAACCTTTTTTTAGTAAAGCACCTTTTAAAAATTATGGACAATCTCGAGGCACCCTTTAAAAAGTATGGACAGTCTTGAGGACACCCATTCTAAAATATAAAAACTATTCTAAAAGTTTTTCATAATGCATAAACATTAGTTGTGCCTGCTGAAGTTTTAGTATAGGGGCGCCAGACCCCACCCTTCATTTTTGATCCCTTCCACTTTTCATAAGGCCCACCCTTATAGAATCCACTCACTCCATCCCTTGTATTCCACTTGCTTCAACCCATAGTGTCAGTAGTATAAAGCTCAGCATCACACACAGGACAGAGTATATAGCTCAGCCTCACCGATCAGGGTATATAGCTCAGCCTCACAGATCAGGGTATATATCTCAGCATTACAGATCAGGGTATATATCTCAGCATTACAGATCAGGGTATACAGCTCAGCCTCGCAGATCAGTGTATACAGCTCAGCCTCACAGATCAGGGTATACAGCTCAGCCTCACAGATCAGGGTATACAGGGAGTGCAGAATTATTAGGCAAATGAGTATTTTGACCACATCATCCTCTTTATGCATGTTGTCTTACTCCAAGCTGTATAGGCTCGAAAGCCTACTACCAATTAAGCATATTAGGTGATGTGCATCTCTGTAATGAGAAGGGGTGTGGTCTAATGACATCAACACCCTATATCAGGTGTGCATAATTATTAGGCAACTTCCTTTCCTTTGGCAAAATGGGTCAAAAGAAGGACTTGACAGGCTCAGAAAAGTCAAAAATAGTGAGATATCTTGCAGAGGGATGCAGCACTCTTAAAATTGCAAAGCTTCTGAAGCGTGATCATCGAACAATCAAGCGTTTCATTCCAAATAGTCAACAGGGTCGCAAGAAGCATGTGGAAAAACCAAGGCGCAAAATAACTGCCCATGAACTGAGAAAAGTCAAGCGTGCAGCTGCCAAGATGCCACTTGCCATCAGTTTGGCTATATTTCAGAGCTGCAACATCACTGGAGTGCCCAAAAGCACAAGGTGTGCAATACTCAGAGACATGGCCAAGGTAAGAAAGGCTGAAAAACGACGACCACTGAACAAGACACACAAGCTGAAACGTCAAGACTGGGCCAAGAAATATCTCAAGAATGATTTTTCTAAGGTTTTATGGACTGATGAAATGAGAGTGAGTCTTGATGGGCCAGATGGATGGGCCCGTGGCTGGATTGGTAAAGGGCAGAGAGCTCCAGTCCGACTCAGACGCCAGCAAGGTGGAGGTGGAGTACTGGTTTGGGCTGGTATCATCAAAGATGAGCTTGTGGGGCCTTTTCGGGTTGAGGATGGAGTCAAGCTCAACTCCCAGTCCTACTGCCAGTTTCTGGAAGACACCTTCTTCAAGCAGTGGTACAGGAAGAAGTCTGCATCCTTCAAGAAAAACATGATTTTCATGCAGGACAATGCTCCATCACACGCGTCCAAGTACTCCACAGCGTGGCTGGCAAGAAAGGGTATAAAAGAAGAAAAACTAATGACATGGCCTCCTTGTTCACCTGATCTGAACCCCATTGAGAACCTGTGGTCCATCATCAAATGTGAGATTTACAAGGAGGGAAAACAGTACACCTCTCTGAACAGTGTCTGGGAGGCTGTGGTTGCTGCTGCACGCAATGTTGATGGTGAACAGATCAAAACACTGACAGAATCCATGGATGGCAGGCTTTTGAGTGTCCTTGCAAAGAAAGGTGGCTATATTGGTCACTGATTTGTTTTTGTTTTGTTTTTGAATGTCAGAAATGTATATTTGTGAATGTTGAGATGTTATATTGGTTTCACTGGTAAAAATAAATAATTGAAATGGGTATATTTTTTTTTTTTGTTAAGTTGCCTAATAATTATGCACAGTAATAGTCACCTACACACACAGATATCCCCCTAAAATAGCTAAAACTAAAAACAAACTAAAAACTACTTCCAAAAATATTCAGCTTTGATATTAATGAGTTTTTTGGGTTCATTGAGAACATGGTTGTTGTTCAATAATAAAATTAATCCTCAAAAATACAACTTGCCTAATAATTCTGCACTCCCTGTATAGCTCAGCATTACAGACTAGGGTAATAAAGCTCCGCATTACAGACCAGGGTATATAGCTCAGCATTACAGATGTGGGTATACAGTTCAGCATTACAGATCAGTGTATACAGCTCAGCATTACAGCTCAGCCTCACAGATCAGGGTTTATAGCTCAGCATTACAGATCAGGGTATATAGCTCAGCATTACAGATCAGGGTAATACAGCTCAGCATTACAGACCAGGGTATATAGCTCAGCCTCACATATCAGGGTAATACAGCTCAGCATTACAGATCAGAATATACAGCTCAGCCTCACAGATCAAGGTATAGCTCAGCATTATAGATCAGGGTAATACAGCTCCCCCTCACAGATCAGAGTATACAGCTCCGCCTCACAGATCAGGGTATACAGCTCAGCATTATAGATCAGCGCATACAGCTAAGCCTCACAGATCAGGGTATACAGCTCAGCCTCAAGTGGATAAGCCCTAATGCCCTGAGTGAAAGGAACCTGGCCAGGCAGCACTGAGGAATGAGCCAGCTGGGCAGTCTCCTTTCAGTCTCTCGTAGTGTGTGATCAGTACAGGGCCACGGAGATACTGAGGGTTGGATGGATGGGTGGACACATGGATGGATCGACAGGGGGTGGATTGATATATAGATAGATGGATAGGTGAATGGATGGGTGGATGGATAAATGAATGTATATGGACAGACACAAGGACGGACTGACAGGTGGGTGGATTGTCGCATGGATTGACAGATGGATGGATGAATGGCCAGATAGATAAATGGATGGATGGACAGATAGATGGATGGATGGATGGACAGATGGATGATGGATGGACACATGGCTGGGTGGCCAGATAGATGGATGGATGGATAGATAGATAAATGGGTGGATTTATAGATGAATGGATGGATGGACAGATAGATGGATTGACAGATAGATGGATGGATGGACAGATAGATAGATGGATGGATGGATAGATGGATGGATGAATGGACAGATAGATAGATGGATGGATGGACAGATAGATAGATGGATGGACAGATAGATGGATGGATGGCCAGATAGGTGGATGGATAAATAGATAGATAAATGGGTGGATTTATGGATGGATGGACATATAGATACAGTAGATGGATGGATGGATGGATAGATGGACAGATAGATGGATGGATGGATGATGGATAGATGGACAGATAGATGGATGGATGGATAGATGGACAGATAGATGGATGGATGGACAGATAGATGGATGGCCAGATAGATGGATGGATGGCCAGATAGATGGATGGATGGATAGATAGATAAATGGGTGGATTTATGGATGTATGTACAGATAGATAGATGGATAAATGGGCAGAACGTTATCCAGATCGCAGGATGGCAGCTCTGCTAATTAATGGTTTCAGGGATGGTTTTCGGGTTTCTTCTTTCAATGGGACGGGCTGTAACATGGTCAGGAATTAAAAAATCTGCTTATATACATTCGTTGGTGGTTGCAGAAAAAATCTCCAAAAAAATTACTGAAGGTTGGATAGCTGGCCCCTTTTCTTGCCGCCCATTTCCAAATTTTAGGCTCTCTCCCTTGGGTATCGTTCCTAAAAAAGAGAGTGGCTGTTTTCTAATTAATACATCATCTTTCCTATCCTATGGACTCTTCACTGAATGATGAAGTTTCTGATGTCGAATCCCAGTGTCCTATTCTTCCTTCGATTAAGCTCTTGGTATTTTAAGGCAGCAGTGGTGCCTTATTAGCTAAGGTGGACGTCAAATCTGCTTTCCATTTGTTTCCACACAGGCTTTCGATTCTCTAGGTCTTCAATTCCAGGGCCAATTTTTTTTTCGACAAATGTATGTCAATGGGGTTTTCCTTGTCATGTTTTTGCACTGGGTTTTGTCAGTATCTTATTCTTCCATTTTTTTTGCATTATTTGGATGACCTTTTATTTGTTGGCCCTGAGGGCTCCCCTGCTTGTCTAGAATCCTTACAACAGTTTTTTTTAAGCTTATGTGAATACTTTGAGGTTCCACTTGCACCAGAAAAGACGGTTTTTCCTTCCACCATATGGCAACAAGAATTCGTTGATGACTATCAGTTGAATTTCTTCACAGATGCTGCTGGATCCTCAGGCTTTGGAGCCTTTATGGATGGCCATTGATGCGCTGTTGAGTGGCACTCAGATTGGTTGCAGCAGGACATTCTTTAGAACCCTGTCCTCCTGGAATTATTCCCGGTAATAGTTTCCATAGTGGTTTGGAAGGTGGTCTTCATAAACTGCAGAGTTCTGGTGCACACAGACAACAAGGGTGTTTTCTTTGCTATTAATACATTATCCTCGAAGTCTGAACCAGTTATTGAACTGCTGCGTTTTATAGTGTTGCACTGCATGCGTTTTATTATTTGGTTGAAAGTAATGCACATAGCAGGTATACATAATAACATAGCTGACGCTTTATCTCGTATGCAGTTTGAGAAGTTTTGGAATTGGCTCCAGTGGTGGATCAGTGCGGCACCCCTTGCCCAGATTTCCTCTCGGCTTAATTTAAAGCTGATACTTTCTAACCTCAGAAACTCGGTCTCGAGGAAGACTTGGCTAGACTATTGTTTTTCTTGGTCCAGATGGTGTTGATTTTGTCATGAGTTGAGCCTGGATGCTTTGGATGTGACCGCTTATGTCTCTCTGGCGTTCGTGTCTAAGTTCATTCAGTCCAAACTCAGTTATGTGTCAGTAAGCAAGATGTTAGCGGGTGTGTCCTTTTTTCCAAAATTTGCAGGTTTACCAGCATTAACTTCTTTCTTTCAGGTCAGTCAAGTACTTAAAGGCTTTATGAGGTCCAGACCTACTTGTGATAATAGACACCCCATTTCAGTTACTTTGTTGGTAGACCTTCTCCTAGTTTTGGAGGAGGTGTGTTTTTCGGAGTTTGAGCTTCTCTTTTTCAGAGCTGCCTTTTAAATTGCTTTTTTTTAGCCCTGAGGGTTGGGGAATTTACAGCCATGAATAAAGGGTCTATCTCTTTTCTTCGTTTTTGTCATGTTTCTTTAGGTGAGGGGTTCCTGAACTTTTTCCTTTGCAGGTCAAAAACCCTGCCTGTAGGTAGAGGTCATTGGATTTCATTAGCCAACTCCACTAATCCTGTAATATGCCCGGTCTCACATCTTGCCAGGTAGCATTCAGTCAGACCTACTTCTAATGATTCCTTCTTTATTCATCAGGACCTGTCCTCCTTAACAAGGTAACAGTTTTCAGCTGTCTCAGCTTCCTGTTTAAAACGTCTGAATCGTTCAGGTTTTTGCTTTTCATCCCATTCCTTTAGGATTGGGGTGGCTACTACAGCTGATTCGCTGGGTTTCTCTGCAGATGTTTTGAAAAAGGTAGGCCCTTTGGGGCAGTAATAGGTACAAAATATATGTCCGCCCAGATCTACTAACATTGTAATTTTGTTTTTCAGATTCTCCCAAATCCAATATCTGGATAGTAGGTCATTCCTATGTTTTATGTGCTGCTAAACATGCCGGAACTAGGACCTACTCCTCCAATCTAGATCTGAACGCTAATAAATTCTCAGTTTTTAGGTCGGGCATTGGGGGTTTAAGGTGGCGGAACCTGAGAGACCATTTAATTCATTTGTCTAGCATCTGGCCCTCTCCTCAAGTTTTAGTCATCCATGCTGGGAATCCATTATCTAGGGAAGGTCAAGATTTGGGAGCTGCTCTGTGAAATAAAAAGAGACCTTTATTCTATCAGGCTTATGTTTCCATCTGCCATATTGACGTTCTCTGAGTTGATTCCTAGGCCTATCTGGTCTCCCTCTGGTAGCTTATTCTATATGAATAGGATTAGGAGACGTCTCAATAGGACCATTCATAACTTTCTACTTTCGTCTGGTGGAATATCCTTTTGCTACTGTCAGGTCACCTGTGGCCAGGTGACAAATGCACCCCATTGGGGACAGGGGTGCACCGCAAGGTAGTGAACCCAGTAGCAGACTGCTGCGGATGGACAGGAAACGTGAGCCCAAGATTCCCCAGGGCGCGGAGTCTAAGGTCCAGCAGGTGTTCACCAGAGCCTCTAGTGGTGAGGATGGCCTTCGCTGCAACTGAACCCAGGTCCCCCAGGTCACGCTCCGTAGGGAGAGAGGGGACGCAGCCACTGAGGACACAAGGGATAGTGATGGATAATCTGAGGTCGGGGCAACAGGCAGACAAGGGTAACCAAGGGACAGGCCAAAGTTCAGGGTCACAGGCAATCAGGAGTAGTCAGAAACGAGCCAAAATCAGCACACAGCAGACAGGAACACAAGCTAACAAACAAAGTTGAACAGCAAAGCAGACCTGCAGTGCACTAGTTAATATAGACTTCCTGGGATGGCCTAGGGGGGAACCATACAGGGAGGAGAGATGATAAAAGGCAGCCAGAAAGAGAGTCAGGCCTCTAATGGACACATGGAAGAGAAGGTAAGCTGCCAGACATTATTGCATGTCCACGACAGCTACATTGAATTAGAAGGTTTTGTTCCGTTTTTTTTTTCGCGATGATCTGGTGCATTTATCCACAATTGGCCTGGACATATTTAATATGGGCATGCAAAATTTGATCGAAACAGCCATGGTGTTGGGGGGGGGGGGGCTTCAGCCAGTAGCCTCTCCTCTGGCTTCAGCCGGTGGGGAGTAGTCGTCCAGCATTGTCTGGATGGAGTCCGTGTAATTTTGATTAATGTATTTAAGCCAGGAAGGCTTCATATTTCATTTAAATTTGATAGAGAAAATTGAGTACTGTCCGTGATACTTTTTTTATTCGCACTAACATACAATTTTTCAGAACAAGCTTTCGGGGTGTTACCCCTTCTTTAAGGTCCAAGCAGTACTGATTCACAATTAATAAATAAATAAAATAAAAATCTCAGAGGGAAAGAAAAAAAAAAAAACACATACAAATCAATGGTAATAAAGATAACATCAGAGTTAGGGCCCTTTCACACGTACGGACCGTATGTCCGCATTTTCATCCATCCGTTTGTGGATGAAAACGGGACATACATGGGTCCCTATGTGATTACGGGTGTCAGTGGATGAACATCCGCTGACACCCGTAATTTGTCCACCTCCGCAAAGATCCGATTTTGCAGACGGAAGAAATCCTATTTTTCTTCCGTCTGCCGGATCGGATGAACACGGACATACGGTCCGTGTTCGTCCGATCCCCCATAGGGGAGAGTGGAGGAAACACAGGGCGGTCCCTGCACAGTGTACGGGGACCGCCCTGCCAGCTACCAGCTCAGCGGGGATTTTACGGAGGATCCCTGCTGAGCTTTGCGGACACACGGAGCGGATCATTACTGATCCGCTCCGTGTGAAAGGGCCCTTAGTGAGATAAGACAGAGGGAGAGCCTCTGATTTACCATTGATTTGTACGTGTTTGTTTTTCTTTTTTTTTTCCTTTCCCTCTGAGATTTTTTTTTTCTTGTTTTGTTTTAACATTCTGCCAAAAGAATTGTGAATCAGTACTGCTTGGACCTTGAAGAAGGGGTAACCCCCCCGAAAGCTTGTCCTGAAAAATTGTATATTAGTGCAAATAAAAAAAGTATCACGGACAGTACTCAATTTTCTCTATCACAATTGCACTAATACGGCTACAATCACGTCAAGTATTTAAATTTGAGTTATTATCAGGTTACCCTTTGGATAACACCATGGTCATTGTTTAAATTGCCAAGATAAATAAATATTTGTGAAAGTTATCAGTTGTTCTATGTCTTATTATTATTAAAATCCCTTTGTGCTAGCCCATGAAAGGTCATAGCCATATGCTGGGCAATCATGGAATAGCTCAAAGGGGTCTGCAGATCTTGTCTCCCTGTTTTTTATTCACAGGTTGCCATTGGTTGCATCGGTATCCCTGGGCAGCAACAGCCATGGGATTGGTCGGCGGTAACAAGCAGTGGATTTCACACAATTGGCGGGTGTGAAGCCTGTGCGGGGGGAGCAGATAAAAGGAGCTGAGGGCAGTTATTCACTGAGCGTTTGGACCGGACCGCAACTCCTACCCACCCTACCTATTTCTAAAAAGTCATGGTGTTGTTCAGTGGGGGAGTAATCATCCAGCATTGTTTGGATGGACACCATGTAATTTTGATTAATGTATTTTAGCCAGGATGGCTTCATATTTCATTTAAATTTGAGTTATTATCAGGTTACCCTTTGGCAGGGGCGGACTGACAACTCATGGGGCCCCCGGGCAATAGAAGATTATGGGGCCCCTGGGCTTACAGATAGCCACCACGCTAGGAGGCAGTGCAGAGGTGGGGCAGCTAAAATCTCAGGATTTTCATATCAAAAGCATGTCGGTTTCAGACAAATCAGGGACAGATGTAAAAAAAAACACATACTTTCCCTGGTTTTACTGAGCCTGGCAATCCTGATGGGGCCCCCTAGTGGCATGGGACCCTCGGGCAGTGCCCAAGTGCCCTAATGGTCAGTCCGCCCCTGCCCTTTGGATAACACCATGGCCATTGTTTAAATTGTCAAGATAAATAAATATTTGTGAAAGTAATCGGTTGTTCTGTCTCGATATTATTAAAAGCCCTTTGTGCTAGCCCATGGAAGCACTAAACAATTCCCAAACCTGTCATTATAAGTGCTGTGTGCACCTACACGCTCACCAAGCTGGTTTTTGGCAAAACCTTGACACTGGGCTGGAGACTTCTTTTACCCCTCAGCTCTTTGAAGTCTCCAAACTCTGGAACCCAGTTCAAGAAGGCCAAAACCCAAAGAGAGTATTTTTACACAATGGTAGGGCCTCACACTGTCACAATATGTTTTAAAAAATTCATACTATCAACAAATTTCTATGACTTTTATACTTGACGTAATTGTAGCCGTATTAGTCCAATTGTGACAGAGAAAATTGAGTACTGTCCGTGACACTTTTTTTATTTGCACTAACATACAATTTTTTCAGGACAAGCTTTTGGGGTATGTCCCCTTCTTCAAGGCTTGGAACTTGAAGAAGGGGACATACCCCAAAAGCTTGTCATGAAAATTGTATTTTAGTGCAAATAAAAAAATGTATCACAGACAGTGCTCAATTTTCTCTATGACTTTTATGAGATGACTTGCAGAGCTTGAGGTACTAGAAAAAGTTCCTTATTTGTATACAATATAATACGTTTTTAAGGCTCTTATACATAGGTCAGTTGGGTTCCAGCGGCATAACTGCAGTAATTCCTCCACTCAGACAGCCCAGGTTCACAGTACAGGCTAAACAGACTCCAACAGCCCAAGCGCAAGATCTATTAACCATTGAATTGTTCAATTAAACATACCTATAAAGAATTTCTTTAGGCCTGAAAAAAAAATCTCGTTTTGATTTTACAGAGATCACTCCACCAATGATGAAATCTCCATCCTTGAAATATTGGAATTCATCAAATGTGTCAATAAACTTGAGCTTACAGGCTGGATTCCGCGTCTCTGACCTCCAGGGTGTCATACATTGGATGATAAAACAGAATAGAATGATGTAAAGATGAGAAGAAACCATAACTATGATCCCTGGATTTTTATCATACGTGACACAACTACAGTGTGTGTATTATGACAATACAATGATCTGACTTCTCTCCCCTCTCTTTATACTATTCAGCGTTATACATGTCTCATTGTTCTCAGTATAGAATCATCTTCCTTCTACTTTAAGCTGTTTGTACAAGTAGTGTATTTGTGAAGATGCACATTTTCTTTAAAATAAATCCCAATCTACAAGGAACAGCAATAGCAATGGTCTCCAAAAATGTACATGTAAGCTACAACATGATTCTTCCATGTATAAGAAATAAATGTGAATGGTGCATATGGTTGTTTGATTACGTTATAGCCCAATTGTAGCTTTTTTTTTATTTCAATTTTTATTTGATATATATATATTTTTTTTTAAGGAGCTAAACGAGAGAAAACTTGTAAAAAAACTTGTAAAATAGCCAACAGTGGGGTATAATCATCCAATATAAAGACAAAGGCCCGGATTCAGAAAGGACTTACGCCGACGTATCTTCTGATACGCCGCGTAAGTCCACGGATGCGCCGTCGTATCTATGCGCCTTATTCAGGAAACAAGATACGCCTGAATTTTGGCTTTGGCTACGACCGACGTAAGTCTCCAGGGCGCCCAGATCCCAAAATATCTTTCCTGTTGTTGACGTGAGGAGAGAACCAGGTCTTCCAGCCTGCTAATCTCCTTCACTTTACGGGCCCACATTTGTATTGTTGGGGGTGTTGTTGATTTCCATTTCAATGGTATGCAAGCCTTTGCAGCATCTAGAAAATGGCAGATGAGGGATTCTTTATAGCTCTTCTCTGGGATATCGTTCACATCTAAAAGACAAAATGCTGGGTCTTCCGGTACATTTACATCTGTAAAGCATTGGAAAGTTTGTATAATCTCTACCCAGAAGGTTTTCAGCCTGGGGCAGTCCCAGAAGATATGTAGCATAGTACATTTCTCCCTCTGGCATCTCCAACATATATCTGCGACGTCTGGGAAGATTTTATTTAATTTTTCTGGTGTTTTATACCACCTAGTAAAAATCTTAAAATTAGTCTCTTGTATTCTGGTGCATCTTGATGTCTCGTGGATCAGCCTAAACATCTTTTGTTGCTGTTCCTGACTGAAAACCTTCCCCAGTTCCCTTTCCCACTCCCTAATGCATTTCAAGGGGTATACTTCAAGCTGTGTTATTAATAGTCCATAACACACCGAAAGTGTGCATAGTTGCATAGTTTCTCAAAAATAGTAAGAGGTCTTGCAAACATACCTGGGTCTGGGAGGGTGCTAAAAAAATGTGCGAGCTGTAGTGCATTCCAAAATTTAAGCCCAAATCTACTCCCTTGTTCCGTCATTTCCCCTATTGTCGGCCAGGCCCCTGTTTGGATGAAACTGGATGCATAGGTGCAACCTGTATCCACCAGGTGTCAAAAATCATTTTCTTCACATCCTGGTTGAAATATAGGGTTACCCAATACCAGATACAGGGGAGAGATAGAAGACACTATTCCCAAAATGGGGAACAACGTCGAGCCGAGCTTAGCTGTGTTTCCTACCACCGGATGCTCCCTCACCTCTCTAGGCAGTGCTGTGTAACACCAGGAGGCTCCACTTAAAGGAATCCGTGTTTGGCCTTGTTCAATTTGAACCCATAAATTAGTGTTCCCGTGTCTATTCCAGTCTATAATTCTGTTCAAATGTGCTGCTTGATAATATTTCCGTATATCCGGTACTGATAGACCTCCTTGTATCTTAGATTATTGTCAATTGCTTCCGCTGTATCCTGGGATGCTTATGTGCCCATATAAACTCAAATATTATCCTCTGACATTGTTTAAAGTAGCTTAAAGGAATATATACTGGTAATGCTTGAAATAAATATAAGAATTTGGGGAGTATGATAATCTTTATGATATTACAGCGCCCTAACCAGGTGTGATAACCCGAGTTCCATTTGTCTAATAACAACTTGACCTTTTGTAGTAAGGGTGGGAAATTTAGCTCAAAGATCTTTGCTACATTTGTTGGTATTAGGGTGCCTAAATACGTTAGGGCTCTGTCCGTCCATTTAAACTTAAAGTTTTGCCTCAGCTGTGATATCGCTATTTGTGAGAGGTTAACCGCCATTGCCTCAGATTTATTGAAATTAAGGCCGAGTACTCACGGCAGGACATGTCCGATGAAAACGGTCTGCAGACCGTTTCCATCGGACATGTCTGGCCGGGGACTGCCCGGGGACTTCTGTTCGATGGCTATACACACCATCGAACAGAAGACCGCGCGTAAACAATACGCGGGGCGTGTCCGCGGTGTCGACGCGTCGATGACGCGGTGTCGCCGCGACAATGACGCGCCGGCGTGGGCGGCCTGCCTTGAAAATGCTTCCACGCATGCGTCGAAGTCATTCGACGCATGCGAGGGATGGCGGGCGGCAGGACATGTACGGTAGGTCTGTACAGTCGACTGTACATGTCCGGGCGGACAGGTTTCCAGCGGACTGTTTTAAAGCAAGTCCGGGAAACAGTTGTCTGCTCAGAAACGGTCTGTCAGACAATTGTTTGCTGGAATCCTGTCCGCGCGGCTGTACACACGACGGAACATGTCTGCTGAAATTGGTCTGCGGACCAGTTTCAGCAGACATGTTTGGTCGTGAGTACGGGGCCTAATACGTAGGTTTTTTAAATCCCACCACATCGCTCAAATTCTCTCATCAAATTTGGTATTGTAATCACCGGGTTAGTAAGTGTGAATAACATATCGTCTGCATATGCAGAAATTTTACATTGAGTATTCTTTATTTGTATTCCTCCAATATTCTGATTCAAGCGTATTGTGCAGAGAAAATGTTCCAACGACAGGGCGAAAAGAAGTGGGGACAGGGGCCATCCCTGTCGTGTCCCATTTGAGATATCAAAAGTTCCTGATAATATTGCATTGACCATTACTCGGGCCGATGGACAGGAATAAATAGCAGAAATTGATTTTAATGCTTTATTACTAAAACCTATATACTGCAATACCGCCTGCATATAGCTCCAGTTCACCCTGTCGAAGGCCTTTTCGGCATCCGTGTTCAAAAACACTGACTTCGTCTTAGTTGTATTCACTATCTGGAGTAGGTTAATTGCTTTTGTGGTATTATCTCGTGCCTCGCGTGCAGGGACAAATCCGACCTGATCTAAGTGTATCAAATTCGGTACATACTGTTGGATCCTATTTGCCCAAATCTTTGGCAAATAGTTTAAGATCCTGCTTTAAGATGGAAATTGGGCGATAACTTCCACAGAGAGCCGGATCTTTTCCCTCCTTTGGTATCACTACGATATGTGCTAACAAAGTTTCTTTTGTTAAGGATGCTGAGGACCCCAGTGTATTGAATAACTTAGTCATATAGTCAGATAATAAGGGGAGCATTGTTCTATAATATTGGGCTGTGAAGCCATCCGGGCCCGGTGCTTTCCCCAGTTTTGTCGCTCTCACCGCTTTCTCTACTTCTTCTTTAGTTATAGGTTCATCTAATTTCTCTCTAGCTCCTTCCGAAAGTCTAGGCATTAATGACTCCTAGAGATATTGCTCTATCTGGCTTGCTGTAGGAGGTTCACTCCGAAGATTGTACAGTACATGATAATAATTTTGAAATTCTCTGGCTATATCCTGTGGTCTCATAACCTTTGAGTTATTAGATGTAGAAATCTGGGGGATGTAATTACTTAACTTCTGATCTCTTAAAGCTCTAGCTAGTAATTTTCCACATTTATCTCCTGATTCATATGAAATTTTTCTACATCTTTGTATGTCAGCCTTCGCTTTATAATTAGGAAGATCTGTGATTTGTGTTTGTTTTCTAACGAGTTCTCTCTCTATAGATGTTGAACATATCTGTTTATGCTTCCACTCCAATAGTGCTAGTTCTTCTAATAGACCTTTAAGCTGTTTTGACCGTTCCCTCTTAATCCTGGCCCCGTGTTTTATCAACACCCCCCTAATGACCGCCTTATGCGCTTCCCATATAATTCCAGGATCGCAGTCTGGAGTGTCATTAGTATTGAAATAAAAATGTATTTCTTTGGTCACATCTTCCAAAACCTCTTTATCCCGTAGTAAACTCTCATTTAGTCTCCATTGGTTTGTTCTTGGCCGAGAAAAATCTTGTAACTCATATGTCAAAAAAATAGGTGCATGGTCTGACCATGTGATGGACCCTATTTTAGATTCTTTTACTGAATGGAGTTGAGCATGTGGGATCAGAAATAAATCTATCCGGGAGTACGATCTATGTGGACTGGAAAAAAATGTCTAATCCTTTTCTTTAGGGTGTAACAACCGCCATATATCAATTAATTGATTCTTGTGCAGAGTTTGAGCGATACGCTTTCGAGCATTGTGAGTAATGGAAGACACTCCAGAGGATGTGTCCTCCTTTACATCTAAAGGAATATTCAGGTCACCCCCTAAAATCAAGTTCCCATCTGTAAATTCCATAAGGCACCCAAGGGCCTTATTCAAAAAAGTCGCTTGACTCTCATTGGGGGCATACAAAGTGGCTAGGGTAACCCTTATATTACCTATTTCCCCTTTTATAAATAGAAAACGCCCTGCTTTGCTATTGGAAATTAGTTCACTGTCATGGTCTTACCTCTCTCCTGTCTCCTTCGTTTGACATGTGCTGGCGGCCATCTTGGTTTCTGGGTCTCTTGTAGCCTCCCACCCTGCGGCTCCTCCTTCCCACTGGGAGGAGCTGGATGCCTGGCTCATATATATAGGAGGTCTGTGGCTTCAGTTCCTTGCTTGGTCCTCCTGTGTTCACATGCTTCTAAGACTGCTGCTGCTTCTGGTTCCGATCCTGGCTTTGTCTGACTTCCCTGCTGGTTCCTGATCCTGGCTTCGTCTGACTTCCCTGCTGGTTCCTGATCCTGGCTTCGTCCGACTACCCTTCTGGTTCCTGACCTCTGGCTTCGCAAGACTCTGCTTCGGTTTCACCATCCGTTTGGACTTTTGCTTTACAGCTTGATTTTTAATAAAGCCTTCTTATTTTCACTTATCTCTTGTTGTACGTCTGGTTCATGGTTCCGTAACATTAGGACCAAGCCATGAATTTTGACGGTACAGGGCCATCCTCGCTACCCACGCTGGTTGCCAGACTTGATCAGCAGGATTACCTGTTGGGTCAGTTCGCCGTGGCGTTGCAAACCCTGCTTGAACGCACGGTTCGGTTCGCTTCCGTTGCCGATGGGTCGGTTGTCGCTCCTGGGCCCGCTCCTACTGCTGCTCCGGTTGTTGCGCCAGAGTCTACCCCGACACCTGTTGTTGCGCCTGCGGTGTTTCGGGGTATGACCGGTTCTGCCCCCCTTCCACAGCGATTTGGGGGAGAGCCAACTCAGTGCCGAGGTTTCCTTAACCAAGTGGGCATTTATTTCGAGTTGCTGCCACATGCCTTTTCCACTGAGAGATCAAAGGTGGGCTTCTTGATCTCGCTGCTCTCGGACAAGGCCTTGGCCTGGGCCAGTCCTTTATGGGAGAACAACAATCCGGTGGTTGCCGAGTTTTCCGGTTTTGTTGCTTCTCTTCGGAAGGTATACGATGTGCCGGCTCACGCCGCCTCTGCTGCGAAGCTCCTTATGTCTGTCAGACAGGGTTCACGATCCGTAGCCGAATACGCCATTGAGTTTCGTACCCTGGCAGCAGAGGTGGGCTGGAATAATGAGGCTCTGGTCGCTGCTTTCTCTCATGGTCTCTCGGATGCCTTGAAGGATGAGGTTGTAGCTAAGGACCTACCAGTGGAGCTCGAGGCTCTTATTTCTTTCCTGATTTTGATTGACACCAGACTCAGGGAGAGACCTTCCTTTAAGGAGAGCCTGCGGAGGCCTCCTAACAGTTTGGCGCCTACGTTTGCTGTCCCACCCGTGCCTCCCTCTCCTCCCACGCCTCCTGGGGTTGACTTGTCTGGGGGTGAACCCATGCAGCTGGGGTTTGCTCGCCTGTCCGAGGGGGAGAGGGTACTCCGGAGACGCGAGGGCCGATGCATGTACTGTGGTCTCGGTGGGCATTTTCGGTTGGCATGTCCGAACCGTCCGGGAAACGCTCGCACCTGAGATCCTGTCGGGGGCAGATCTTGGGTGGAGTCTCCTCGTCCCCGGTTTCCCGTGTTGATAAACCACTGATCACTGTTGTCCTCTCCTGGGTCGGGGGCTCGGTGACGACCCAGGCGTTGGTGGACTCTGGTGCTGGTGGTTTTTTCATTGATAGTGAGTTCTTGCCGCCAATTCAATTCCTCTGCAGGCTCGAGGTTCTCCGCTGGCTCTAGAGGCGATAGACGGCAGACCCATCCAGCCGTCACACGTGACTCATGAGACCCTTCCAGTGGGGATAGCCATTGGTGCCGTTCACAGAGAGTCGGTCTGCTTCCAGGTTATTTCGTCTCCACACTACTCGGTGGTCTTGGGGTACCCCTGGCTCCAGAAGCATAATCCGACTTTCGACTGGAGATCGGCCGAGATCCTCTCATGGTCACCACAGTGTGGGGCTAGTTGCATCCATGGGCCTGTCAAGTTGCTGTGTACTTCCTCGGACTCTCTGTTGCCTCCTGAATACGAGGAGTACCGGGATGTATTCGATAAGGTGCGCGCAGTTGCCCTACCTCCGCACCGCCCATACGATTGTGCCATAGAGTTACAACCTGGTGCCGTTCCTCCTCGTGGCAGGGTCTATCCACTGTCGGTTGCGGAGAATGAGGCCATGGAGGAGTACGTGATGGAGGCGCTGTTCCGTGGTCACATTCGCAAATCCTCGTCCCCGGCAGGGGCTGGATTTTTCTTTGTGAAAAAGAAGGGCGGTGAGTTGAGGCCTTGCATCGATTACAGGGGTCTCAATCGCATCACGATCAAGAACGCTTACCCGATACCCTTGATTTCCGAGCTGTTTGATCGCCTTAAAGGGGCCACGGTCTTTACCAAACTAGACCTGAGGGCGGCATATAACCTGGTAAGGATCAAGGCGGGCGATGAGTGGAAGACCGCGTTTAACACCAGGACCGGTCATTATGAATCCTTGGTTATGCCCTTTGGGTTGTGCAATGCGCCTGCAGTCTTTCAGGAATTCATCAACGATGTTTTCCGTGACCTGTTGCAGCAGTGTGTGGTGGTCTATTTGGATGACATCTTGGTATATTCTGAATCCATGGAGGCCCACATTCTGGATGTCAAACGAGTGTTGCAACGGTTACGAGAGAACAAGCTGTTCGGTAAGCTTGAGAAATGCGAATTTCACCGATCCCAGGTAACCTTCCTAGGTTACATCATTTCCGCTGAGGGGTTCTCCATGGATCCTGAGAAGGTTTCGGCTGTCTTACAGTGGCCCCAGCCCAGTGGTCTTCGTTCCCTGCAGCGCTTTTTGGGCTTCGCCAATTATTATCGGAAGTTCATCAGGGACTTTTCCATGCTGGCCAAGTCTCTCACGGATCTGACCAGGAAGGGCAGTAATTCCCAGGTCTGGCCGCTCGAGGCCATCCGAGCTTTTGAGGCCCTAAAATCCGCCTTTGTGTCGGCTCCGATTCTGTCGCATCCCAACCCTGGGTTGCCCTTTGTCCTCGAGGTGGACGCGTCTGAGACGGGAGTAGGCACTCTTCTATCTCAGCGTAGAACACCAGAGGGTCCTCTGCTTCCTTGTGGGTTTTACTCCCGGAAACTGTCTCCCGCGGGATGCAACTATCAGATTGGTGACATGGAGTTATTGGCCATCGTGCAGGCCCTTAAAGAATGGAGGCACTTGCTCGAGGGCTCGGTGGTTCCGGTTCTCATCCTGACGGACCACAAGAATCTGACCTACCTTTCTGAGGCCAAGAGATTGACACCACGTCAGGCCAGATGGGCTCTGTTCTTGTCACGTTTTAATTACGTGGTCTCCTACCTACCCGGTTCCAAGAACATCAGGGCGGATGCCTTATCACGGCAGTACTCCGAGCTGTCCAGGGAGGAATCGATTCCGACTTCGGTCATACCTCCGAATCAGATCCTGGCCGCCATTCGCACCAGCCTGACCTCTCCCCTGGGTGAGCAGATTTTGGCGGCTCAATCTGGTGCTCCCTCTGGGAGACCCAACGGCAGATGTTTTGTGCCTGAGGAGTTGCGCACTCGGTTGTTGCGAACCTACCATAACTCCAAGACCGCGGGGCATCCTGGAAAGAATCAGCTGTCCTGGGCTGTTTCACGTCTGTTCTGGTGGCCTTCCCTACGTTCCAACATCGCCGCATATGTAGCGGCATGCTCCGTTTGTGCCCAGAGTAAGTCCCCTCGGCACCTTCCGTTGGGCCTTCTGCAACCCATAGCCACCGGGGAGCGCCCATGGTCACACCTGGGGATGGATTTCATCGTGGACCTCCCTGCATCCCGAGGCCATACAGTCATTCTCAGGATTGTGGATCGGTTTTCCAAAATGTGCCACTGTGTTCCTCTCAAGAAGTTACCCTCTGCACAAGAGTTGGCCACGATTTTTGCCAGGGAGGTCTTCCGGTTGCACGGTTTGCCCAAGGAGATTGTGTCGGATCGGGGGAGTCAGTTTGTGTCCAGGTTCTGGTGCGCCTTTTGCTCCCAGTTGGGGATTCATCTCTCCTTCTCCTCGGCCTACCACCCTCAGTCCAATGGGGCCGCAGAACGATCCAATCAGGCCTTGGAGCAATTCCTTCGTTGCTATGTCTCCGATCACCAAGACAATTGGGTTGACCTCCTGCCTTGGGCTGAGTTTGCCAGGAACACGGCGGTGAACTCTTCCTCTGGGAGGTCTCCCTTCATGGCCAATTATGGGTTCCAACCTGCCGTGTTACCGGAGGCATTCTCTCCCCAGGATATTCCGGCTGTGGAGGATCACCTTTCCGTCCTACGTGCTTCTTGGGTACAGATCCAGAAGTCCCTTGAGGTCTCTGCGCAGCGCCAGAAACTCCAGGCTGATCGCAGACGAGCGCCTGCTCCTTCCTACCAGGTCGGAGACCGTGTATGGTTGTCCACCCGCAACCTCAACCTTCGAGTCCCCACTCCCAAGCTGGCTCCTCGCTTTGTTGGTCCCTTCCGAGTGCTTCGCAGGGTAAACCCGGTAGCCTATGCCCTTGCGCTTCCACCTGGCATGCGGATCTCCAACGTGTTTCATGTCTCCCTGTTGAAGCCACTGGTGTGCAATCGCTTCACTTCCTCGGTTCCTCGGCCTCGTCCGGTCCAAGTGGGCAATCATGAGGAGTATGAGGTGAGCAATATCCTGGACTCACGCCTGGTCCGCGGTCGGGTGCAGTTTTTGGTCCACTGGCGTGGTTATGGTCCAGAGGAGCGTTCCTGGGTTCCCTCCGCAGATGTCCATGCTCCTGCCTTGCTCCGAGCCTTCCACGCACGCTTCCCTCAGAAACCGTTTTTTGCACCGCGGAGGAGGGGCCCTTGAGGGGGAGGTACTGTCATGGTCTTACCTCTCTCCTGTCTCCTTCGTTTGACATGTGCTGGTGGCCATCTTGGTTTCTGGGTCTCTTGTAGCCTCCCACCCTGCGGCTCCTCCTTCCCACTGGGAGGAGCTGGATGCCTGGCTCATATATATAGGAGCTCTGTGGCTTCAGTTCCTTGCTTGGTCCTCCTGTGTTCACATGCTTCTAAGACTGCTGCTGCTTCTGGTTCCGATCCTGGCTTCGTCTGACTTCCCTGCTGGTTCCTGATCCTGGCTTCGTCTGACTTCCCTGCTGGTTCCTGATCCTGGCTTCGTCCGACTACCCTTTTGGTTTCGGACCTCTGGCTTCGCAAGACTCTGCTTCGGTTTCACCATCCGTTTGGACTTTTGCTTTACAGCTTGATTTTTAATAAAGCCTTCTTATTTTCACTTATCTCTTGTTGTACGTCTGGTTCATGGTTCCGTAACATTCACATACTCTAATGAACACTGTATTCAGACATCTATATTCTCTTCACATCTGTATCCCCAGCAATCTCATTGGATACAGTAATACTAAAGCCATATAGGAAGAGTATGAAGTAAAATAAAGATACACGACAGATCAACCAAATTTACTATACTCTATAATCAAGGATTACCCTATTCCTAATACTTCAAGGCTAGCTGAAGATTTGCCAGATTCCAAGGAGTAACATTTCAAACCCTTTTACCCTCTCTTTATTCACTCAAGTGACTAAAGTTGTTTAGCACAAAAGGGTCTGCTCTCATTTATCTGGAACTCTATTTAAAGGAGCCAGCCACACACAATAGTTGAATAGTGATTTTCATTTTGTAATGATGTTAATGGCCTGTGGGTTGAGGAAACAGAAGGGAGTGAATCTGACATAGGAAGTAGAGTGTCAGTTCCCTACCCTTCTGCTGACTTCTTCACATAGGTTACTGTGATAGAAACAAGAATTTGGGTTGGCGATGATGTACTGTTTGGCATAAACATCACTTTTGTCCATCAAATTATAAAGGCCTTCAGTGAAAAACAGCAAAAATAAAAAAAAAGTCAAGGGCGTTTTTTTTTGCAATCTGCATGCCATTGGGGAAATTTTATTTTCTGACCCATAGCTAAAACCGGAAGTGAGAGGAAGTCCTTCTGAAGTGAGAAAATCTAGTGTGACCAGATGTCCCATGTTAATGTCCCAATTGGAAGATTTTCTCTCTAATCCTATTGACAAACCAACATTTGGCATTGTATTGCATTTTCACGCTTGGCAATAAGTCACCAGGATAAATAGAGAGAGCGAATCTTCATAATTAGAGCACAAGCAGCAAACAGTGATTCAAACTTGACAGAATCATGTATTTAAAGCGGAGGTTCACCCTAAAAACATGTATATAACACTACATTCTGCATACTTCCAACATTTACAGTATGCTGTTTGTTTTTTGTTTTTTTGCTGTACATACCGTATTATTGCTATTTTCCACCCGGCTTCCGGGTACACACTCCTGCGGGAGTAGGCGTTCCTATGCAGAGGCGCAGTGTCATGTGGGACTTCGCCCAGATGATTGACGTCTTGAGAAAAACTTCCCCTCGGCGGATAAGGCGCCTCACGAGTTTCCGAAAGTAGCCCAACTGCGAGACGGCGCTATACGGCGCCTGCTCACCGACTAGGAGCTGTGTAGAGCTGACTGCGCAGGCGCCGTATAGAGCCGACTCGCAGTTCGACTACTTTCGGAAACTCGTGACGCGCCTTATCCGCCGAGGGGAAGTTTTTCTCAAGACGTCAATCATCTGGGCAAAGTCCCACATGACACTGCGCC
Source organism: Rana temporaria (assembly GCF_905171775.1). Taxonomy (NCBI): domain Eukaryota; kingdom Metazoa; phylum Chordata; class Amphibia; order Anura; family Ranidae; genus Rana; species Rana temporaria. Next base: position 23,696,504 of record NC_053489.1, on the reverse strand, counting down.
TCTGCATAGGAACGCCTACTCCCGCGGGAGTGTGTACCCGGAAGCCGGGTGGAAAATTGCAATAATACGGTATGTACAGCAAAAAAACAAAAAACAAACAGCATACTGTAAATGTTGGAAGTATGCAGAATGTAATGTTATATACATGTTTTTAGGGTGAACCTCCGCTTTAAGCATTAATAGAATTGTCTGTTTTTCTTAGAAAGCAGATCTGTTTGCGTGTTCAAGCCTGGCCTAAATAGAATAATGAAACATTTTGGGAAAAATATACAGCTTAGAAGTCCAGCACTTGAGGCCAATATGGCAAATATCTCCACAGCCACTGTGTATTTCCCTTTGGTGCTCAGATAGGCCGGGATCATGGAAATCCAGACACTGCAGAACACCAGCATGCTGAAGGTGATGTATTTGGCCTCATTAAAACTGTCCGGTAATGTCCTCACCATGAAAGCCAGAACAAAGCTCACAGCTGCCAGGAACCCCATATAACCCAACACAGAGTAGAACCCGATAACTGACCCTTCATTACACTGAATGACGATCTTGTCCTGATAAGAGTGAGTGTCCATTTCACTAAAAGGTGGTGAAGTAGACAGCCAAATCAGACATATTGTACCCTGAGCACATGTAAGCAGTAACGCTACAAAATTTGGAAGTGTGACTCCAATCCATTTTCTCCAGTAGCTGCCAGGTTTAGTGGCTGTAAAAGCAATATAAACCATAATTGTTTTAGCCAGAAGACAGGAGACGGCTAAGGAGAAGATGGTACCAAAAGTGGTGACACGCAGTGTACAGGTTATATCCCGTGGACGACCAAGAAACAGGAACACACAGAGAAAGCTCAGCAAGATACAGACAAGCAGGACAAAGCTCAAACTCCGATTATTTGCTTTGATAATGGCGGTATCCACATAGGATATAAAGATTCCAATTATGAAGAGTATCACAAGACAGAGCAAGACAGAAAAGGATGCAAATACTGTAGACATATCGTCAGAGTAGGAGAGGAATTCCACCAGTTTTGGAATACACCGATCCTTCTTCTCATTTGGCCATTCTTCTTCTAGACATCGAATACAATTTTTACTATCTGCCAGAAATGAAAATATTCTCAATTAGAAAAACAAACAAACTCAATGGTGCAAAAAAGAAAAATAACAAAGTCCCAAGGTAAATAAGTCCAATTGGGGAGAATAACTTGTATGAGGGCTGTAGCTCTTCCAGCAGAGTATTGGATGATCTCTTTGCATTACAATAAACAAAAAAAACATTTAAGTGTATCAGTTTATTAAAAACTGCTTAACCACTTAAGCCCTGGACCATTTTGCTGGCCAAAGACCAGGCCACTTTTTGGGATTCAGCACTGCGTCGCTTTAACTGACAATTGCGCGGTCATGCGACGTGGCTCCCACAAATAGAGCTTTCTTTTGGTGGTATTCGATCCCCTTCTGCGGTTTTTATTTCTTGTGCTATAAATAAAAATAGAGCAACAATTTTGAAAAAAATGCTATATTTTTTGCTTTTTGCTATAATAAATATCCCCCAAAAATATATAAAAAACACGTTTTTTTCCCCTCAGTGTAGGCCGATATGTATTCTACATATTTTTGGTAAAAAAATGACAATAAGCGTATATTGATTGGTTTGCGAAAAAGTTATAGGCCCGGATTCACATACATCGGCGCATATTTATGCGGGTGTAGCATATCTAATATACGCTATACCAACGCACCGCACAGAGGCAAGCACTGGATTCACAAAGCACTTGCTCCCACTCGCTGTTAAAGATACGCTGGGTTTCCTCGGCGTAAGCCAGCGTAGGTGGAAGTGGGCGTGAGCCATGCTAATGAGGCGTGACCCCATGCAAATGATGGGCCAAGCATCATACAAGTACTTAAAATGAACAGCGCATGCACCGTCCCGTGGCCGCATCCCAGTGCGCATGCTCAGAATCACGTTGGAACTACTCCCTAAGATACGCCGGATATATATATATATATATATATATATATATATATATATATCAGTGCTATAAAAATGCCACTGGCAGGGAAGGGGTTAACACCAGGGGGCGGGGAAGGGGTTAAGTATGTTCTCTGGGTGTGTTCTAACTGTGGCCTCACTAGGGGAAATGACAGATCACTGTTCATACATTGTATGAACAGATTAACAGTCATTTCTCCCCTGACAGGACCGGGAGCTGTGTGTTTACACACACAGCTCCCGATCCTCGCCCTGTAACGAGCATTCGCGGGTGCCCGGCGGCGGGAGTCAGGGACGAGCGGGGGGCCCCTAGTGGCCGCTTAGAGAGCCGACGTTATAGTAAGGGCTCTCGCGCAGGGGAGCCGACCTGCCGCCGTAGAACTGCGGCGGCTGGTCGGCAAGTAGTTAATGGGCAAAGATTCTCTTTAATTCTCCAGCATCTACCAAAAACTGAAATACTAGTTTTGTTTATTAAGATCCTTAAAAATATGGTATACCTGTAGTATTGGATATCTCCCCTTCTGAACATGGGACACAGTCATGGCAGCAGGAATGAATCCTAGATTTAGATTGTTTTCTGGTTCCTGGTTGACAAATTTCTGAGCACCGAGACACGGGTATCTGAAAATGACAACATTTTACATCAAATCACTTATGACGCGTCCACACGATCGAAAATTTCGACAAGAAAAGTCAGATTTGAGCTTTTGGACGGAAATTCCAACCGTGTGTAGGCTCCATCTGACTTTTACTGTCGGAATTTCCGCCAACAAATGATTGAGAGCTGGTTCTCTAATTTCCCCTGGCAAAAATTCCTATCAGAAATTCCACTCGCACAAAAAAAACACGCATGCTCGGAATCAGGCAGAAAAGCCGAACTGCCTATTGAACTTCATTTATCTTGGCTCGTCGTACATCCTGTACGTCCCCGCATTCTTGACGGTCGGAATTTCAGACAAGATTTGTGTGACCGTGTGTATGCAAGACAAATTTGAGTCAACTGTCCATCAGAAAAAAAATCACGGTTTTCTTGTCTGAATTTCCGATCGTGTGTATGGGACATAACACTTATGCCTCGTACACACAACCGTTTTTCTTGGCAGGAAAAAAAACAAAGTTTTCCCGATGGGATTCCTCTCAAGCCTGCCTTGCATACACACGTTCAGGCCAAATACCATCGTCCAAAGCGCGGTGATGTACACCACGTACGACGGGACTATAAAGGGGAAGGTCCATTCAAACTGCGCCACCCTTTGGGCTGCTTTTGCTCGTGTTAGTAAAAGTTTGGTGAAAGACGATTTGCGCTTTTCAGTCTTCGTGCTTTTCAGTCCGTTGCAGCGTGACGAATGTGCTATCTCCATTCCGAATGCTTGTTTTACCAGAACAAGCGCTCCTGTCTCATACTTGATTCGGCATGCACGTTTTTTTCCCTCGGAAAAGCATACACAGGACCGTTTTTTCCCGATGGGAAAAAGTCCACTGGGAATCCCGGCGAGGAAAAAATAAAACATGTTCTCTTCTTTTTCCCCCGCAGTTTTCCTGTCGGGAAAACTGCGATGGAGCATACACACGGCCGGGATTCCATTTGGGCTCGGACTGGCCCGGCTGCATTCCTCCCCTCAAGACAGAGTCTGTTGGCACATCTGAGACCTACTCTGCTTCACAATGCTGATATTGCTGTGAGTGTTCCATGTCAGGTGCCTTCCCACCGGGTTTTGGTGTGAATTATTGGATTCCGCATTATTGCAAGTTCTGTTCTCTGCAATCGAACTCAGTGTGTTTACTGCACCAGGCTGCACCTCCTCACAAATTGAGGAAGGCGGGGAGGGAAGGGAGGAGGGTGGGGGAAAGGAAGAAAAGAGGGGGGGACCTGGCAGGGCCGGCCCTACCATGGGACCCGATGGTACCATTGTACCAGGCAGCACTTTCAGGGGGGCGGCAAATTGCCGCCCGCCCGCTATCCCATTCTGCCAGCTCTGCTCTCCACTCCACTGTGGGGCTAATTGCATGAATAGAGCCATAACAGGTCCTTTTTATATGCCTATTCATGTAAACAACCATAACAGGTCCTCTTTATACTCCTATATACATGTATAGAGCCATGATAGGTCCACTTTAGTTATCATGATATAAAATAATGGATGTGGGGGCATTTTGGTGGGTGTAATTTTTTTTTGGGGGGGGGGGGAGCATTTCATTCTTGGTACCAGGCAGCACAATGTCTTGGGCCGGCACTGGAACCTGGTAATGCCATCCTTTTTCGGCCTTCCTCCACCACAACAGATCTGTGACGGGTCTCCGCCATTTACAATCATTACTCTGACTGTGGGGTTTGGCTCAAATGATTTTAGTTTGTATATTTTGATGTATAATAAATAATTTTTTATATTATCCACGTGTTTTGTTATCAGTACCTTGAAAGTCCAATCAACCAGTCCTTTCTGAGTGACCTTTTTAGGGTACAGGTGGTACTAGCAAATACCACCCTATGTTCACTTAGTATAATTTTTCATATCTGACATGCGGTCTGCATGGTTGAAGGATGGCGACAACAGCAGAGAGAGAGGGAGAGAGAGAGAGAGAGAGGGAGAGAGAGGGAGAGAGAGAGGGAGAGGGGGAGGGGGAGAGGGAGGGAGAGAGGGGGAGAGAGGGGGAGAGAGAGGGGGAGAGGGAGAGAGGGAGAGAGACCATGGCGATCACATTGACACTGCACTTGTCACGCAGAGTGAAGAACCATCCCATTCTCCCATCCTCCCTCCCTTGCACCTTTAATCACCTTTGATCACTGGAACCATAAAGGGGCCCATGTTATTATCAAAATACCATTTCCATACTGTGCCTACATCAAATATGAACTACACTTACACCATATACTTGACCATCTAGACCAGGGATTTGCAATTAGCGGACCTCTAACTGTTGCAGAACTATAATTCCCATGAGGCATAGCAAGACTCTGACAGGCACAAGCATGACACCCAGAGGCAGAGGCATGATGGGACTTGTAGTTTCGTAACAGCTGGAGGTCCGCTAATTGCATATCCCTGATCTAGACTGTTGTTAAGTGCACCAACCTTATTAAAGGACCCCAACTATAGCTGTCAGAAGAACTTCAGAAAAGGACTCCCAATCCCCTATTAAGCCTTTCACTAGTCTATACCCTTTATCCATTTAATGGCCAATTCCACACCATCAGCCCAGGCCTAGTCTTGTCATCCTTAATGTACTCTGGCAGTATAGCCCCCTGAAAGCAGTTAAATCTATTTGCTTGGAGCTCAAGAGATTTTAAGACAAATGTGTACATTTGTCTTAAATTTCATCCAAACCCCCATTCTTTCTTTCATAAATTATTTTTGTTGTCCAGCTTTGCTGGAAATTAAAACCTACCTACCTTATTGTCCCTTTTGTTCCATGTTATGGCTTGTGCATCAATGTAAAATTGTTGACCGGCAGCTGATAAGGAATAGTTGCCAACATCAATGGGTACAAAGTAGAACTCATCCTTTACCCAATTTATTATTTTGTAGTGGTAGACAAATTCCCCTATGTCATTAAAAAAGGGCACTGAATCTGACATATCAAACGTGTATATTATTTTTGATATATAATGGTATAACTGAAAAGTAATATAAAAAAAAGTCCACCATATATTAAAATGAAAAGTAAACTGCCATATACATTATAACATGTTAATGTAGTTTCAAAGCGGCCATGTTGACACATTGCAGAAGCATGGTCCAAAGTTGTCATTAGGCAACCCCCTCTATAGATGCAAAAAATGTATAAAAGATAATGGATGGAAATAAAAGACGTGACAGTTGTTTAGAACTCACATTTCTTTTGCAAATAAAATATTATCTAGTTATGTGTAGATAGATGCAAATTGTTATGTAACAATGGGGAGAATAATCCATGTAGCACCCTCTAGTGTGTAACTAGTGTAGGTACATTAATTTTGGTGACTCATGATACTTGTGTGAGTCTGTAAATTGGTTGGGGTACTCCAGGTTAGGCTGGTGGGCTCTGCAGGGCAGGTGTCTTGTTCCTCCCCCTAGTTCCAGAAGCTTGGAGAAGCTTCTGGAAGTTAGTGGGCGGAGGGTAGGAGGTCCTGATCTGCATACTTGAGGGAATCTGGCCAATCCCCAGGCAGAAGGCAAGGCAGCATGCTAAGTAGCAGCGATGTAGGTGGAAGATGGAGTGCTGAGGTTGCTGTTGTGTGTCCTGGAAGGAGACCCTGGGTCTGGGGGCTCTGCTTCTAGGACAACTCTCCTCAACTCTCCCCATAAGTTGTCCCAGCTTATGGGGACCTGACAGTGCTTCACTTCCATGCCGGCAACACTTGGTGACCTGGTGAGTACCACCTGGGACCTTGACTTCTTCATGGTCTCCAAAATGTTAGATGCCCTGGACCAATCCCAAATGTGTTCATGTCGTTACAGAAATACAAGGCATTTTTGCTCCTGATGAGCGACCCAAGTCGTGAAACGCGTCGAGCTACAAACGTCATGCTTTCATATGTATCACTGCAGTATATTTTATTGTACCTAGTGTCTGTATATTTGGGTCATTGCTTGTATAACCCTTTTCCAACTAAGTCTGTGAATTATATATGTTTTTTAATTTCTTCAATAATGCAATATAGTCATGTACGATGCATTATGTGAAAGTATTAAAATATTTAATCTATAACTCATTTCCAGATATATTATTCTCCCCCAAACCACTGCAATCTTTCCCAGCACATGCTTCATTTAAAGTCCTGCTCTCTCTTGTTCTCCTTTATAGAATAAAAGCATCACATTCGATGCCATCGCCGCCATCTTGCTTCACCCTACCTATGCCGTGGAAGCTACCGCGCATGCGTCAAAGTCATTTCGAGCATGCGCGGGTTTCCACGGCGACAGGTAAGTATACACACTCTCTGGTTTCTCATCTGGAAACAGGCAAACGAGAATCTCGACGAGAAAAAAGAGAGCAGGTTCTCTTTTTTTCTCGTCGAGATTCTTGCCTGATTTCCAGACGAGAAACCTGAATGCCTAGTACACACGAACGGGAATCTCAGCAAGAAGCAGTTTTCTTGCTGTTTTTTGCCAGGAAACCTGGTCGTGTGTACGAGGCCTAAGATGACCACCGATTTTTGAGGCATATTTTTAAGTATAAAGGGTCGTCTTATACGCCGGAAAATACAGTATATACTGTGACAGACTCACCCGGGACATCCTCGAACCATCTTATGTCTAAAATCATCCTATATCCACTAGGGGCATAGGATGACTGAGTAATGATATCTTGGACTACCTGAGATGGGATAATTACGTAATTAGAATCCACAATATATTCCAGGATATCTGTAAAGAACTATTTACTGTTTGTTGATTCTGAAAATGCCATTTTTTTAATTGGATGTGAAAAACGGTCCTGTGTAGCTTCCAGAGCATTTTTCTCGACGTGAAAAATGCCCGATTTTTTTTTTAGAACCTGCTCTATTTTTTCTTGTCGTTTTTCACCTCGTCCTTTTTCACGTCGTGAAAAACGGTCGTGTGTACGCTTTAATGAGGGGGAAAAATGTTGCTCAGAAGCAAGTTATGAGACGGGGAAATTAGCAAAAGCAGCCCACAGGGTGGCGCCATTCAAATGGAACTTCATCCTTTAGGGCTCATGCACACTGGACGTTAAAATAACGTTATAAAAACGCCAGTAGCTTTGCAGTGAGTTTTTCAACTTGTTTCAATGTTTTTTTCAATCGCGTTTTTAGCGTTTTTCCGCGTTAGCGTTTTTTGGTTGAAGAAAATTTTATTTTTTCAATTGATCAAAAACGTTAAAAACGTTAAAACGCTGGTGAGTGAGTTTTTGAGCATTTATTGACGTTTATCAGCGTTAGAGCGTTTTTACAGCTGAAAAACATCTCTCAGAACCCACTAGTTTTTTATTTTTTTTTACTGCTCAAAAACGCCACTGCCCAAAACGGCTGATAACAGCCTATGTGTGCATGGACACGTAGGATAACATGATGGAGAGTTTATTGACTGTAGAAAAAAACGTCTACTGCCAAAAACAGCTGCTGTAAAAATGTCCAAAAACATCCAGTGTGCATGAGCCCTTATAGTGCCGTCGTATGTGTTGTATGTCACCGCGCTTTGCTCGAGCATTTTTTTTTTCACGAACGTGTGTATGAAAGGCAAGGCTGGGCTACCTCCCAGTCACCTGCCCCTTATCTATGCAGTCATGATCGGTAAGTTTGAGCCTGGATATTCTATGTTTTTGTATGTATATGCGCCCATTCCAGCGCTCCTTATTGTATAGACCGGTCATAGGTAGGGGCAGTGACTTTTGTTTGTTGTATTTATGTCATTGTGGTCAGGCAGCACACTGGCACCTTTGCTTCCATGTGCTGAGTGTGCAGTGTGCTTCTGCCCATTTAATGAGGGCTGGGCTACCTCCAGTCCCCTGCCCCTTATCTATCCATCAGCAGTCATGTGCTCCTACTGAGGAGACTTAAAGGGGTTGTAAAGGAAACATTTTTTTTCATAATAAGCATCCTTTACCTGCAGACATTCCTCTTTTCACTTCCTCATTGTTCGTTTTTGCTCAGAAGTTGCTCTATTTCTTCTCTGTTTTGTTCACTTCCTGCTTGTCTGATTTTACTGACCACTGTGATGGGAGGCTTTTCTGCGGTGGTCAGTAACATGCTCGCCCCCTCCTGGGAACTACATCTGTGTGGCTTGCCGCAATTCATGCTGGGAAATGTAGTTCTTACATGAACGAGCGCCCCAAACCAGGAAATGAATGAGAGAACAGAAACTAGAACGCCGTAGGTGATATAGATGAAGGAATTTAATAGGTATTTACTCGTTTTTTAACAGAATCATTACACTATTCTGTCTGTCTACCTTGCAGACATTAATTTTAGGCAAATTTCTTTATTCCTTTACAACTCCTTTAAAATGCAATGTTATAGTTAGGACTGCAGTATACAGAGCGACTTGACGGGGGCCTGCAGCTTACACATGCATTTGCAAATGCATGCAACTAAACCTCTGTTTTTAACGCACACAGTTAGACAGGTGAATTTGGTTGGTTGCTGATTGGTCTTTAAGTTTGAGCCTGGATATGCTATGTTTTTGTATGTATGAAATCAGTGGCATCTTAAGAGCATTATAGGCCCCCGGGCAATACAGTGCATTGGGGCCCTGTCTACACAATCGTGCACGAGAATTTACTGACAAAAATCATGAAATTTACTGGCAGAACCACATTTTTTTTACTGGCGCTGCAAAAAAAGGTACCTAAAATTACAGTTTTACAAATTTCTTCATTGACATGAAGGTTGGGTTACTATAACCCAGCCTTCTCAGAGTTTCCTCTTACATCAGATTCTGCAGGATTCCCCCTTACAGTGAAAGGGAACTCTTATGTAAAGGGGAACGCTGGAGATCATGATGTAAAGGGGAACTCTGATGTGGAGGGGGACTCTGGTGACCAGAGACTACCTTATATCAGAGTTCACTGCTTTCTCTTTACATCAGGGTCCTTGCACTGTAAGGGGGAATCCTGCAGACTCTGATGTAAAGGGGAACACCAGGAACTCTGATGTGTGGGGCACTCTGGTGACCAGAGACCACCTTCCGTAGAGTAAATACACTAAGGTAAGGGGGGGTCACTAATATTTTTGTATTCACTCCCCCCTTACATCAGCAACCACCCGTCCCTTAGACTGGCCTGGCGGCGCTATCACTGACCTCCTCTCAGGTGCAACATGCACGGCTCAGTCAGATGGCTCCAGCATGGCTGCTCTGGTTTTATCCTACTGTCTCCTCATGTCTGACTTCTCCCGTGACCCCCATCCCGGAGGCGATCCTACTCTTGACTCCTCTTCCTCAGAGACTGTAGACACGATACAGTTCTACAGTTCTGACCCGCTGCTCTCCATCATTGTTTACTGGGGTTGCTGGGCAGCCGATGGGGGGCCCCCCAGGCAAGTGGGGCCCCCGGGCAACTTCCCAGCGTGCCCAATGGAAAAGACAGCCCTGTATGAAAGGCAGGCTTGAGAGAAACCACGACAAATCACGTCGATAAAAACGTCATTTTTTTTCATGACATGAATTAGAGTCGGTTCACACTGACTTTGGGGGCGACTCTGCAAGTCGTCCTGAGGACGACTTCGGAGGTGATTTGCAAAACGACTTCTGTATAGAAGTCAATGCAGGTCGCCCCGAAGTCGTTCAGGAACCTTTTTCTAAGTCGGAGCTATTAGAACGGTTCCATTGCATTGAATGGGACGCGACTCGTCAGGCGCCTGAGCCGCCTGACGAGTCGCCCCAGTGTGAACCGGCTCTAACGGTCGTGTGTACGCGGCATCAGTCACTAAAGTTGATTACCTGGTTGATTTTTCTTTTAGTGATGTCCTTTTGTTGTACATTCATATCATGCAGAGCCTTAGCCATTGCTTCTACTGCATAATACACTCTGGAAGAGACCCCTACAGATAAATATTGCTTCATGGTCATAATGAGACCACCAATTGTGTCATTGTAACTGAAACTCAGATCGTTATCATACAAGTTTTGTAACAAAGCCATCTCGCTTTGTACTATGTGCAATACATACTGAATCAGCAGACTTTCGTTATGTTCTGCCACTTGTATGTATAGAGTCCAAAAAAAATTCAATTCCTGGAATCGGCAAAGGGAAAAAACTGACTGCCAAACATGCCGAAGTTTTCATTCCATTTGTCAAGTCATCAACGGAGGCGTAATGTGGGGGTAAAATAATTATTCCCTCATTATTCATTGTCTCAAAATGGGCAAGAAATATAAGGAAATCGACTGTAAAGGATCCACACAAGACTCCAACTCTAGAATACGTGTTTTTTAAAGTCACAAACATCCTGAACCAGGACTCCTCCTTTGAGTTCACTTCCAGAATAAATTCTGAACAAATTTCCTGAACAGCCAAATATCTCTTTAGTATCTGTAGTTCCTCGTCCCCGGTGTCATTATCTGATACAAAAATCCCAACCCAAGTCCAGCCAAAGACGTTTAATATTTCTGCCACAATAGAATAATAAATGTGATTGTTTTGAACGGTGCGGAAAACATGTGGATATTCCTGTCTATTGCTCAAGGTGTAATCTGTGGAGCCGTAGCTGATCTGAGAGGCAGAGAAAAAAACATTATTTGAAGAGTCAATCCCAGTGGAAGAAATTATCATTAGAAATGGTAAACCTAGGCCAACAGTGGCTGAGAAAAAGATGCTGTTTCCCTTGCGTAGTTGACCCATACTGTTTTTATCATCATTTGTAGAAATACACTTATCTGGGAAGGCTGTCCAAAAGGCAGGGCCGATCCTAGGGTCACAGGCGCCTGGGTGCTTAAATATTTCTGGCGCCCCCACATGGGCGTTGTCATTTTACTAACTCCCCCCCTTTACATCTCATTATAAATCACATCTGTAGATGGACTAGGTGCAGGAATGGGCAGGGGCTGTGTATCCTATGCAATCTATCATGCCATAAAACATCTAGAGCAGGGGCAGCCCAGAGCATGTGTAAAGGGATGCTGGGGATGCTATCCCCCAGTACACAGTACACTGAACACTGTGACTCACCTCGATTCTCTCTCTGTGCAGCCTGAGATAGAGATGGGAGTGGGAGGCATTCCAACTGGAGTTGGTGGAGACAGTGCGGGATCCAAGACTCCCAGTGTTAGGAATTCATTCCTGCACATCAGCACTCAGCAGCCACTGAAAACTAGAACTCTCATGTCAGAAAGAGGAGCGGCCCCTCCCCTGAGCACTGCCAGGCTGGACGGGCTGCCCTATGCTCACACATCAGTTCTGGACGGACACATACCTATGCTCAGAACACTAGTTCTGGACAGACACAAACAAGGAGAGAAGGAGGGCTGGGAGAACTCTGGCACTTTGGCGCCCCCACCTCTGCAGATGCCTGGGTGCAATGCACCCTGTGCACCCTGCCTAGGATCAGCCTTGCCAAAAGGTTTAGGAGTGTGTCTATGGGAATGTTTGACCATTCTTTCAGAAGCGCATTTGTGAGGTCAGGCACTGTTGTTGACAAGAAGGTCTGGCTCGCAGTATTCGTTCTAATTCATCCCAAAGGTGTTCTATGGGGTTGAGACTCTGTGCAGGCCAGTCAAGTTCCTCCACCCCAAACTCTCTCATCCATGTCTTTATGAACCTTGCTTTGTGCACTGGTGTGCAGTCATGTTGGGGCCATCCCCAAACTGTTCCCAAAAAGTTGGGTGTATGAAATTGTCCAAAATGTCTTGGTGTGCTGACGCCTTAAGGCCTCGTACACACGATAGGTTAAAAAGAGGACAGCGGTCTGATGGACCATTTTCATTGGTCAAAACCGATCGTGTGTAGGCCCCATGGGTTATTTAACCATCGGTTAAAAAAAAGCCAACTTGCTTTAAATTTAACCGTTGGATTCCTAACCGATATTGCGATTTTTTTTAACCAAAAATAGGTAAAAGAATACGTATTGGCCTAAACTGAGGGAAAAAAAATGTTTTTATATCTTTTTTTGGGGATATTTATTATAGCAAATAGTAAAAAATATAATTTTTTTCAAAATTGTCGCTCTATTTTTGTTTATAGCGCAAAAAAATAAAAACCACAGAGGTGAAAAAATACCACCAAATGAAAGCACTATTTGTGGTAAAAAAAGCACGTCAATTTTGTTTGGGAGCCACGTCGCACGACCGCGCAATTGTCAGTTAAAGCGACGCAGGGCCGAATCGCAAAAAGGGGCCAGGTCCTTAACTTGCATATTGGTCCGGGTCTTAAGTGGTTAAAGAATCATTGTAATCTTTTGATGAAGATTTTTCTTTTGTTTGTTCACTTTGCTGCATTTAAATCGATAACAATATAACATTTTTGTTTCGACCGATTCGAAAATTTATTGATTTGAACGTTTCGAATCTACAAAATCCGTAAATTCCCGAACACAAATTGAAAAAATCAACCGAATTGAACTAAAAACAAAATAACTAAATTAACGAATCAAAACAATTTTTTTTATCATGCACATGTCTAAAAAAATTACCGTATTTATCGGGGTATACCGCGCGCCGATGTATAACGCGCACCCCAACCTTAGAAAGGTAGTTTAAGAAAAAAAAATTTGCCCTGCGTCCATCGGTGGCCTTGTCCGGCGTCCGTCTGCTGCCTTGCGCGGGGTCCGTCCACCCTTGTGGGTGTTCGTCTGCGGCTTTGGAGGTGTCCGTCTGCGGCCTCCATCCAGGTGTCCGTCTCCGTCCAGCGTGTCCGTCTGCGAGTCCATCCGCACAGAGGCGTATCTAGTGAAAATAGCGCCTATGGCAAGCACTAAAACTGCGCCCCTGTCTAAACATTTGAAACCCATCTTTCAGATAACCTTAACAAAAAAAACAGCTAACAAAACTAGTGATATTTATCATCCCTTGTGATACCTTGGGTATTGACATATCCTTTTTATGGAGAAATCTGGGGTTTATTAGACCCCTGATCCCTCCTCTGCCCTCCAAGGAGAACCTATACTGGAAGTGATGAAATCTTCATCAGTTAAGGCCTCAGTTTTCACAGAGGAGAGGGAGAAACTGATGTTCCTCCTTCTTCTTTGTGTGCTGCCAATCCGACCAGATGGAATGGGAGAGCCTGGGAGAACAAGGGAGGGCTGTGGCTGAACTCAGTAGGGATAGTGCTGCCATTGTCCATTAGCAAAGGTGCTGAAAAGGAGATCCTGCCTATGAGGGAAGAAGAGACCCTCAGACCCTGGTAAGTGCCTTGCTGCCCAGCCACTCAACAGCGCCCCCTTCATATGGCGCCCATGGCACTTGCCATGGCTGCCATACCCTAGATACGCCACTGCATCCGCACCTTGCCCTGTGTGTTCGGCTCCTCTCGGCTTGTCTCGGCTCCTCTCGCGTGGCTGCGGGCAATGCGGAGCGTGGCCGAGCCTAGCCGAGTGCGCAGTACACTCGGCTCTAGGCTCAGAGACAGCGGGGATCGGCGTATAACGCGCACCCACGATTTTCCCCTGATTTTAAGGGAAAAAAAGTGCGCGTTATACGCCGATAAATACGGTACATAATATGGTTTGATTATTCCCCTGTATAAAAAAAAAATACACAACATCAACTATTTTCATTGGGGCGTCCTTTCTTTTTCACATGAGTGTAGATTCGTTTCATCTGAAGAAAAGCCTATTGAACCTACCTGTGTATATTTGTAAAGTCCAAGTATTTGGGCGATTGGAATTGTTGTGGTGGAAAAGTGATCTCCAATCACCCCAGCCAGCTTGCCGTGTCTTGTACAGGTATAATTCGGAACGGTCTTCTCTGGTCCAGATAAGATCTTCAAAATACTGCTTACGGCTCTTCTGGTATCCAAACATGAGTCAATTAGATGATATCCAAGTGTGATGTTGGGCAAAATATATGGATTCTGATTTATTTTATCAAGAGCATAAAGGAAATTATAAATATTCATGTGAAACTGTTGATATGGACTGCAAACATAGAAAAAAGAAATAAGCAGGTCAAGTGTTTAGGGACTCTCTAATGACTGGGATAGTACCACTGGATAAAGCCAATGTGGTGTCCATTCTAAAAAAGGGATCTATGGCCCAGATTCTCAAAGGGCTTACGACGGCGCAACGCCATGTACGCCGTCGTAAGTCCTAATCTGGGCCGTCGTATCTATGCGACTGATTCTTAGAATCAGTTACGCATAGATATCCATTAGTTCCGACAGGCGTAAGGCCCCGTACACACGACCAAACATGTATGCTGAAACTGGTCCGCGGACCAGTTTCAGCATACATGTTTGGTCGTGTGTAGGCGCGAGCGGGCAGATTTCCAGCAAACATTTGCCCGCCGGGCCTTTTCCCAGTAGACAAATATTCCTGGACGTGTTTTAAAACCGTCCGCTGGAATCCTGCCCGCTCGGACATGTACGGTCGTCAGTACAGACCAAACGTACATGTCTGAGCGCCCGCCGTCCCTCGCATGCGTCGAATGAGTTCGACGCATGCGTGGAAGCATTTAAATGGCAGGCCCGCCCACGTCGCCGCGTCATCGCCGCGTCATCGTCGCGGCGACGACGCGGCCACGCCCCGCGTATTGTTTACGCGCGGACTTCTGTACGATGGTTAGTACAGCCATCGTACAGAAGCCCTCGGGCAGACATGTACGGTGAAAACGGTCCGACGGACCGGTTTCATCGTACATGTTTGCTCGTTAGTACCCGGCCTTAGGCTCTTACGCTGTCGGATCTTAAATGCAATTTTTTTTTTTGCCGCTAGGTGTCGCCTCCGTCGTTTTCCCCATCGAATATGCAAATTAGCAAAATACGCGAACGTACGCGCGGTCGACGCAGTGAAGTTATGACGTTTACATTAGATTTGCGCCGCGTAAAGTTGCCCCTGCTATATGAGGGGCAACCAATGATAAGTATGGCCGTCGTTCCAGCGTCGAAATGTAAAAATTTACGTTGTTTGCGTAAGTCGTCCGTGAATGGGGCTGGACGCCATTTACGTTCAACATCAAAACCAATGACGTCCTTGCGACGTCATTTGGAGCAATGCACCCTGGGATATTTTCCGGACGGCGCATGCGCAGTATGTTCGGCGCGGGAACCCCCTACCCAGCTAATTTGAATTAGGCGGGCTTGCGCCGGGTGATTTACGCTACGCCGCCGCAACTTTACAGGCAAGTTCTTTGTGAATAAAGCACTTGCCTGTAAAACTTGCGGCGGCGTAACGTAAACCAGATACGTTACGCCCGCACAGTTTTACGCCCAGATACGAGAATCTGGGCCAAAGTCTTTATTAAGTAAATATGGATGGTCATAAATGGTCTAAGGTTATCAGTGGTGTACCCCAAAGTTCAGTGCTGGGACCCTTACTTTTTAATATCTTTATAAATGATATTGGGTCTGAGATCAAAAGTAACATTTCTGTCTTTGCAGATGACACCAAGCTATGCAGTGGAATAACGTCCTTACAGGATGTCGCCAATTTACAAGCCGATCTCAATGCTCTGTCTGATGGGGCGACTAAGTGGCAGATGAAGAGAGAGAGAGAGAGAGAGAGAGAGAGAGAGAGAGGGAGAGAGAGAGAGAGAGAGAGAGAGAGAGAGAGAGAGAAAAAAAATATATATATATATATATATATATATATATATATATATATATATATATATATATATATATATATATATATATAAAAAAAAATGTTTCCCTCAGTTTAGACCGATACGTATTCTTCTACATTTTTTTGTAAAAAAAATCACAATAAGCGTTTATCGATTGGTTTGCGCAAAAATGTATAGCGTTTACAAAATAGGGGACAGTTTTATTAAATTTTTATAAAAAAAATGTTTTACTACTAATGGCGGTGATCAGCGATTTTATTCGTGACTGCGACATTATGGCGGACACATCGGACAATTTTGACACATTTTTGGGACCATTGTCATTTTCACAGCAAAAAATGCATTTAAAATGCATTGTTTAACATGCACAAACAGGAACCTATACTAGGGCAAAAGACAGGAAGGGGAAGTGATGATTTATAGGGTCACTGATCAGGTGACTACCAACAGCTGGTCCCAGGGTGGAGCCAACATCCAAACTCAAGGAGCAGAACATAAGGATTCTACCGTAAAGTGGATGTAAACCCGCTCTCATCCTTACTAAACTACTGCCATAGTGCTGATCTACAAGGATATAGATGCCTCCTGCATGTATCCTCACCTGTCAAATATCTCCTCTCTGTCTGTTATGAGACCCGAAAAACTGCAGATTCTGTGGGTGGATCTGTTGTCTGGAGCTCGGTGGGTGGAGTTGTGATGTCAGCAGACTCCCCGCCCTCCTTTACACTCCCCTTGTCAACATGCATTTTTTCCTTTGTACTTCTTACAATAAATCCTGCTATGATCACTAACATACATTCAAAACCCAGAAAAGTCACCACAGGACTTCAGAAAAGGAGTGGGGGTGGGAATTAACCACTTAAGCCCCGGACCTTTAGGCAGCTAAATGCCCATCCTGGAATTAGCCACAGCCCTGCATAATGACATCATCAGCCAGACACAACGCGTACATGCAGTGCAGCCACTGGTCAAGGTACTGACAACCAGTGTTGTAACTAACGGCGTTTAAATAAACGCTGTTAGGTAACGATGGGTCTCCTGAGGGTAACGAGTAATCTATCAGATTACTTTTTCCCTCTCAGCAACGCCGTTCCCATTACTGGGCGGCGTTACCGCAATTACTTCTACGCATATCAGCACTGCAGCCATCGCCCGTCGGCCATCCATTATTAAAAATAGCTTGCCTCCTGAGTGTTCCGTGATTGGCGGAACACTCATTTTCCCAGCAGAGCCTCTGTTTAGTGTTCAGCCTATCACAGATGTCCTTTCGTCCGAGGCTGAGGATGAGAAGGCATCCGTGATAGGCTGAACACTAAACAGAGGATCTGCTGGGAAAATTAGTGTTCCGCCGATAACGGAACACTCAGGAGGTGCGCTTTTTTAATAATGGATGGCCGCCGGCTCCCTCTCCCCTCCTCCTCCCTCCCTCACAGTCCGGAGCCGCCAGGAGGAGGCCGCCCGCCGAGTCACCGACAGCCAGGCTACAGCACAGCACAGCAGGGAGCGGCCATCCCAGCCATGGCACCAAGCCAAGGACGTAAGGTAAGCGGGCGATTAAATGTGAAGTGACTGTACTAAAAAAAAAAAAAGTTTGCTGGTGATAAAGCAGGGCAATTGCAGCCTAGTACAGTACTAGGCTGCAATTGCCCTGCTTTATCACCAGCAAACTTTGTTTTTTTGTTTTTTTATTCTAAAGTTTAAGGTCCATAGTGCTTATTAACCCTTGGCTCCATTCATATGTAGATGTGCTGCCTGCAGCTTTTTTGACTTTGGTGTAATAGTCAGTAAGGGGTGCTGTCATGGATGTTCACTCAGCAAGTGTGCCTAGATTCAGTGTAATGAACCATTCAGTCAGTAACATGTCTTTGTAATAGCAAAAGAGGAGAAAATGGCAGGGGCCAATCTGATGGACTATATAGCACCAACTACAAACCCTTCTTGCTGAAGCCTTACTGTCGTCCATATACTCTTCTCTTGAGGTTTTGAGGGAGGTCCAAATCTTGCCTGTAAGTGATTGCTGAGACCAGCTGTTCACCAAATCACCCTTTTCTTAGCTTGTCCCCTTAAGCAGGGCCGGATTTCAGACAAGGACACCGAGGCCAGGCCTCGGGGTGGCAGTGGGTGCAAGGGCGGCGCCGCCTGTGCGGGGACGTCACGCCGCTTACAGCCAATCGCTGATCGGTCCTCGCTATGCTCTTTACGTCGCTTAGCAACTTTCCTGAAGGTTCCCAAGCGTTCCCGCACCCGAGCCACAGAATTTTCCAGAGGCCTCCAGTCCGAGAGAGCGCTGTCCAATCAGGGGCAACGGGTTGGTCATTTACGTCAATAGGAAAGGAGAAGCTTTGTGAGCGTTCCAGACGGAGCTGTTAGTCAGACAACAGCTCGGCCAATCAGTGTCGTGAGGGGGCGGGCTAAACAGAAGCTTCAGGACTGTTCCAGATGGAGATGTCAGTCAAACAGCTCGGCCAATCAGTACTGTGAAGGGGGCGGGCTGGGGGGAAGCTTCAAGACTGTTCCAGATGGAGATGTCAGTCAGGCAATTAAAATTACATTTTTATTTTTTTTACCTAATTTCTATTACATAGGGGGGGGCTCTCAGAAGCCCCCTATGTGATGGTGTGTGTGTGTGTGTGGGGGGGGGGGGGGGGGGGGCGGCATTGAAGGACCCGGCCTTGGGGCGGCAAAGGGAGAAAATCCGGGCCTGCCCTTAAGCCCATGTCATAATGAAGATTTACAGCAAGTATTTGTAGCACCGACAGACTCCCTCTCCTTGTGTCCATACCAAATTTGTGATCCTGTTCCTGATGACCACTTGCTGGAGATTTTGTAACAGCCTCACTGTGCCTGTAACATGCCTCACTGTGCCTGTAACATGCCTCACTGTGCCTGTAACATGCCTCACTGTCAGTGAGGCATGTTACAGATGGCACAGTGAGGCATGTTACAGATGGCACAGTGAGGCATGTTACAGATGGCACAGTGAGGCATGTTACAGGCACAGTGAGGCATGTTTACAGATGGCACAGTTACTTTGCTGAGTAACTAATTACTTTGCCAATGAAGTAACTGAGTCACTAACTCAATTACTTTTTCGGACAAGTAATTTGTAACTGTAACTAATTACTAATTACTAGGAAGATGAGCAACACTGCTGGCAATACTGCATTTCCTTGCAAGTGGATCTTTTCAACATACAAGTGGAGTCGTGGCTGGGATGTCACAATCCACCATGAGCAGACGTGTGCACCAGGTTGTCCCCACAATCCTCAGACGCATGTCCCACCACATCATCAAACCCACCCATGAGCATCTGCGGCAGAAGGCAATGCAGGATTTCTTCAGAATTGCCGGATTCCCACGCACCATGGGGGAAGTTGATTGCACACATGTGGCACTATGGCCCCCCCGTGCCACAGAGCACATATATCGTAATCGTAAGCATTGCCATTCCATCAACGTACAGGTGATAGCCGATGCCCAATGCCTCATATGGCACGTCCGTGCCAAACACCCCGGGGCCAGCCACGACAGCTACATATACCGTCAAAGCAACATCCCAACAGAATTTGAACAGAATGTGTACAGGGACAGCTGGCTGGTTGGTGAGTGACATGGGAGTCAGGCATGACTGTCCGACCCCATGATGTAGACATCACGAGGGGCACATGCACGACTAACATCCTCCTGTCTTTTCCCTTCCAGGTGACTCGGCATATGCACTTGGGCCCCATCTCATGACTCCATTCCGGAATCCCCAAACCACAGGAGAGAGAAAATACAATGCTGCACACATACGTACCCATGCAGTGGTGGAACGCACATTTGGCATCCTGAAGTCCTGTTTCCGATGTCTGGATAAGTCCGGGGGGACCCTGTTGTATTCCCCAAACTTCGTGTGCCAGATCATCAGTGCATGTTGCGTGCTGCACAACTACGCCATGAGAAAGGGCCTGGATATTGACATACGTGATGACCTGACCCCCCAACCACACAGTCCCCCCCTAACCGAGGCTACCCCGTCTGCTGAGGGTAGAGCAGTCAGGAGATGCCTTGTGGTAGGCATCTTTGCACGTTAAACACACACATTCATCATGGCACATGGACAATGCACGCATGCACACCACTGTGGTCCCTAGCTCACACACACCACATCCACCTCACATTGGATTAGCCCAAGTCCACCGTGCAGAACTTGCAAGCAGCAACGCCGCGCCAAGGCCCCAATGGTGTCGCTGTCCATTCATACCACATTCACACACCAGTCACACCAAAATAAAAAAGCTCATGACCTGAGCATAGACAGAAAATAAAAAAGCTCATGACCTGAGCATAGACAGAAAATAAAAAAGCTCATGACCTGAGCATAGACAGAAAATAAAAAAGCTCATGACCTGAGCATAAAAAACAAAAACAAACTCATATTCTGAGCAAAACCCCCCAAAAAACGGCACTCATTTGCCCTGACGTGGGCTGCACCGCGTGCCACGTCTCTAGCTCCTCAGCTGCCTGGGGGGAGCCTCGGGTGGGGGGTGGGGCATCTGGAGGTGGCTCTTTCCCAGGTCTGCCACTCCTGGCAGGTGATGGCTGCCTGCCCTCCAAGGCCACGGCAATGCGGCTGAGGAACAGGTTTGTCTGGGCTTGCATCCTCAGCTGGCGGGTGTGGTTGTGCCGCCGGTTGCGCTGCCTCCCCTCCTCCTGGATGACAGCCGTTTTGGCCTGGACTGCCACAGTCAGGGTCTGCACCTCTGACACCAGGTTTGCAGTGGTGGCCTGCAGCTCACTCAGGCAGGTGACTACTGCAGCACAATTGCCGCTGACATCCTGCAGGCCATCTGTAATCTGCGCCGAGGAGGCCAGGCTGTCAGCCACCCTGTGCAGGTCCCCGGCTATTTCCCCCATATGCCGGGTCTGCCGGGCCTGGTTCCTTGCTATTTGTTCCTGCAGGGAATCCAGAACACCCCTGGTCTTCCGTGACGCCTTCCTGGAGGCAGAAGATGACTGGGACCGGCTGTAGGGTGAGGCCCTTGAGGGGCTTCCCCTGCTGGGGGCTGAGCCAGAGGGGCTTCCCCTGATGGGGGGGAGGTGTGAGAGGGACCAGGCAAATCAGATGCCTCCTCTATATAGAGGCAACCCTGATCCAGCGTCACCGTCTCCTCCTCAACCACCTCGAGGGGAGAGGTGTGGGCACTCCCCTCCACCGCTTGATCTTGGCTTCCTAGGGTGTCAGGCTCAGGATGTTCCGGGGATGGCGTGGGATGGCCACTGGCAGCAGATGGCCCCGCTCCCTCCTGCACATCTGTGGATGACACAAATCAGTCACATGTTTGTGGACCCACACACTTGACACATGTTCCCTTCCACCCCCTCACATGCTACACACCGGATGGGGGATAAAAAGCACTTACCTGTCCTCGAGGCTTGCTCAAGGGAATCAAAGCCCTCCAGGCCCTCCAACTGCTCCCTCTCTAGACACCGGGCAATCACCTCCTCCTCCGGGGTCAAGGTCAATGCACATGGTGGTCCGCCCCCCGTGCCCCTTTGGTGCTTCTTGATGGCGGCTACCTTATCCTGAACCTGGCGCCTCAGGTCATTAATTTTCTTGGCAATTTCCTTGGCGGTCCGGCACTCATTGCCAAGGGCACTAACATCAGTGGCGATGGTCTCCAGGATGACCTGTTTCCTGGCCCGGCTGGTGTCGCGACTCTGGGCACCATGGAGGAAGATGTCAAACTTCTCAATGGCAGAGACGAGGACTGCCTTCTCCTCTGGCGAGAAGTTCTTCCTCCTGCCCTTATCCGAATCTGCAGCAGCCATTGCAAAGCAAAAGTACAGGGGGGGAAAAAAGCAGGATGTACTTTTGCGTCGGACGGGCGCATGTCTGGGCGTATTTATGCGCTCGACGTAAGCCGTTGGACCGGCGTATCCCAGAAAGTTGTGTCGGCGTAGCTGTGAGCATGCGCACAGGGAAGCGATCATACGTCCACGTCACCGTTGATGATACGCCGGGCATAAGCCACTGCTCCATGCTCAGGCCATCATTAGCATAAGGTCACACCCACTTACACTTACGCCAAATTTACGTTACGCCAGCGCAACGTTGGGAGCAAGTGCTTTGTGAATACTGTACTTGCCTCTCTAGGTTACGTCGGCGTAGCGCATATGAGCTGCGCTACACTAGCACAAAGATGCGCCGATCTACCTGAATCTGGCTAAATATCTTTTACTTTTTGATTTAATAAATATCATAATTTTTTGAATTAGAGCGGAGACTGCGAGCCAGGCCTTCTTGTCCACATCAGTCCCTGACCTCACAAATGCACATCTGGAAGACTGTTCAAGCCATCCCATAGACACACTCCTAAACCTTATGGACATCCCTCCGAGAAGAGTTGAAGCTGTTATAGCTACAAAGGGTGGGCCAACTTAATATTGAACCCTACAGACTCAGTCAAAGTCAGGTAAAGGTAAATGTAAAGATCAAGCACATAGTCAGATGGCAAGCCAGGGTCAGCACGGATGGACAACAAGGACATAGAAGCCAAACTGGTGTCATACACAATGAGCAAGATTAAGCATAGTCAAGAAGCAGGCCAACTCAATATTGAACCCTACAGACTAAGACTGGGATGCCAATAAAGTTCATGTGTGTGTAAAAGCAGGCGTCCCAATACTTTTGGTAATATAGAGTATATGAGGGGTCTTCAAAAAGTTTCCTCATTTGTATATATATATATATATATATATATATATATATATATATATATATATATATATATTTATATATATTTTAGTTAAAAAAAGCATGGAAACTTTTTGAAGAACCCTGGGCACATGGAAACCTGAGGCCATACAACCTAAAATCCAGGAGCATATTTCCCTGCCTGGGAGCCGCAGGTGCTGCATACAGCTGCCCATAAAAATTAATGGCTGTACATGAGTCTACACAAGTACATACCTCCCAACATATCAAATGTATGTAGGCCTATGACACGGCCCCTGCCACACCCCCTTAAAGGAGAATTAACCCCCAAAAAAAGGTTCATTAAATCCACAAGGCCTTTTTTTTACCACTACTATTCCTTTTTATTGGCTTTTAAAATGTACAAATGTAGCAATTTATGAAAAGTTTAGCACTGGGAAACACTTTTTGAAAGATAAAAAGTGCATTTTATATACATATATATAGATCAGACCAAAATGAGGGACAAATGAGGAGGAATGAGGGACAGAGGGACATTGCTCCAAATCAGGGACAGTCCCTTGAAATCAGGGACAGTTGGGAGCTACGCAATTACCTGCAGAAACCAACACATGAATGAGCATATGACCCTGAACACAGACTATCTGTATACAGTAAATGAGTGTTGTCACCATAAGACAGGAAGTGCAGGACTTCACCAGGTGAAAATAAAGGTTAAAAAATGCCTGAAAAAGGAAAACGAATGCACCATCACTCCTAATGCCGCGTACACACAATAATTTTTCAGCTTCGTGTGTGAGCTTCACAGCATTTTTTGCGTTCTGAAAAAAGACAAAAAATATAATTCGAACATGCTCTATTTTTTCACGTCGTTTTAAACGTTGTCGTTTTTCGGGTTGTAAAAAATTGGTCGTGTGTGGGCTCTAACGACGCAAAAAAACGTGCATGCTCAGAAGCAAGTTATGAGACAGGAGCGCTCGTTCTGGTAAAACTAGCGTTCGTAATGGAGTAAGCACATTCATCACGCTGTAACAGACAGAAAAGCGCAAATCGTCTTTTACTAACACAAAATCAGCTAAAGCAGCCCCAAGGGTGGCGTCATCCGCATGGAACTTCCCCTTTATAGTGCCGTGGTACGTGTTGTACGTCACCGCGCTTTGCTAGAGCATTTTTTTTCACAATCGCGTGTGGGCAACGTCGTTTTAATGATGAAGTTGGAAAAAAATTCTTTTTTTTCTAGAGGCTGAAAAACGTCGCTTTTTACAAGCCGAAAAATGATCGTGTGTACGTGGCATCAGGATTGGTAAACTGCAATATACTGTATTTGCCGGCGTATAAGACGACCTTTTGGATGCAAAAAAATGCATCCAAAGTCGGGGGTCATCTTATACGCCGGATCTGTCTTTGTCAGGCTGCGGACATCCATGTTTCAGGCTGCGGGCATCCATGATTTAAAAGCCGCGCCTCTTCCTCAGACTGTTCCGTGATAGGCGGAACACTCATTTTCCCAGCAGGGCCTCTGTTCAGTGTTCCGCCTATCACGGATGCCTTCTCATCCTCGGACGAGAGGGCATCCGTGATAGGCGGAACACTGAACAGAGGCCCCGCTGGGAAAATTAGTGTTCCGCCTATCAGTCTGAGGAGGAGGCGCGGCTTTTGAATCATGGATGACCGCAGCCTGAAACATGGATGTCCGCAGCAAAAAAATAAGGTAGGGAGATCGTCTTGGCCGGCACAGTACATGTGATGGACAGTGGAGGCATGTGATGGACAGTGGAGGCATGGAATGGCACAGTGGGGGGATGAAATGGCACAGTGGAGGCATGGAATGGCACAGTGGGGGCATGGAATGGCACAGTGGGGCATGAAATGGCACAGTGGGGGCATGGAATGGTACAGTGGGGCATGTAATGGCACGGCACAGTGGGGCATGTAATGGAATGGCACAGTGGGGCATGTAATGGAAAGGCACAGTGAGGCATGTAATGGAATGGCACAGTGAGGCATGTAATGTAATGTAATGGCACAGTGAGGCATGTAATGTAATGTAATGGCACAGTGAGGCATGTAATGTAATGGCACAGTGAGATTTGAAAAATGCCTGTTCCTGTCAGCGGTTGTTTCTGTCAGCGGTTGTTCCTGTCAGCTGTTGTTCTGGCTACTCCTCAGCTTCCAGACAGACTAGTAGGAAGAGGGTAGTCGTATACGGCGAGTATATCCCAAAACCAACATTTTTCCTGGAAAAATAGGGGATCGTATTATACGCCCAGTCGTCTTATACGCCGGCAAATTCGGTATTCACTTTTTGTTCTTGGGTTCTTACAAATTTGTTTCTTGGACAGCCTACCCAAGGTCACCGAATGAAATTATATGACTTACGTTGTGCATGTGGATTGACTCATATACATGTGTGCTTTCTGTGGGAAATCTGCTGCTTTTGTATTCAAGGTAAACACTGCGCCAATTACCAGGTCCCCATCATGGAAGTATTCTTGTTCATCCTTAGACTCACTTATATTAAAGTTGCAGGCTGTTGTCGGATTCAGAGTATCCGATCTGTGATGGGGCACCCACAGAACGATTATCAGGTTCAGGGTGTGAAACAAGCGAGCTGAAAAGGACGCCCCGTACATGATTATATAATGATGTATGGGTCACTCCATTAGAACGAGGGCGATTTCATGGTGTTTGTAGTAGGCAGCAGAATAGTCGATCCCCTGTGTGACACACACCTGTGCACGGCTTGTATCCTACTAACAATGCAATGAGATGACTCCTCTCCCCTCTCTTTATACAGTTTAATGTGATAGATATACCATCGTTCCCAATATAGTGACATCATTGTGCTACTTTCAGATTTTCCAAAGTTAATTTGTAGATTAAATATGGTATGAACAATTTAATATATTTTTTTTCGAGGATCATTTTTCTTAACATTCTATAAAAATTTCGAGCAGATTATAGTCGTCATAATAATTTTAGGCAGGGTCTGGTGTAAAAAAAACTCATAGAAGTCCCTTCCCTTTTCGCCTTCTCTATATGACAGGGGTGTCCAAACTTTTTTCAAAGAGGGCCAGATTTGATGAAGTGAACATGCTCGAGGGCCGACCATTTGGCCTGACATTCTGTGAACCATTAAAATTCTGTCTAAGGCCCCTTTCACATTGAGGCGTTTTTCATGCGGTACAGCGCTAAAAATAGCGCTGCTATACCGCATGAAAAATCATGCCCTGCAGGCTTCAATGTGAAAGCCCGAAGGCTTTCACACTGAAGCGGTGTGGTAGCTAGTGTTGCTCACGAATATTCGCATTGCGAATATTCGACTCGAATATAGCATATTCGAGAAATCGCGCTATATTTCGAATTTCGCGGTGAATATTCGCAATTCCGAATATTCGCATTTTTTCAATTTGATTTTTAAAACAGATCACATCCTATCGACGTCTAAAAGCATTGCTGGTATGATTAGAGACCCTGGGCCGAGTAGCTAAGCTGAGGCGATCCTTTTAGGTTGCCAAATTGAAAAAAAAAAAATTGCGATTTTTCGCTATTGCGAATGCGAAAATGATTGCGAATTTTCGATAACTGTGGTAGGAGAACTCTGATTGTCTCTGATGCAAAAGAGGGGGGGGTTCTTGTGTATGTGTATGTTATGAATATTTGTATGTTTGATATTATTATTTTTTGTAAGAAGGAAAAAATTGCGCATACCTTAAAAAAGGGGAGAATACAGCAGCAACTCAAAAATGTTATACAACATAAATTAATACAAGACAGAAAATGGAGTCGCTCTACAAGAATAAAAAATATGTCTAGTGACAAGACATGTGGGCAAATTATAAAATAAGCAAGCGCAAATAACTTCTGAAATACACAGTGAAACAAATATATAAAGAAATATAGTCCCAATAATAGAAAAATAATCTTTCATAAAAATGTCTTTGATATGTGAAGTGAAAAAAAGTCCAAAGCATGCAGCATGAACGTGTTCAATCTTCAAGGTGTTTGATTGACAAATGGCTGTGACAGATGGATAGAGTAAAGAATCACCACCAATGCAAAACACTTTTTATTTTCTATTGTAAAATATCACGAATATTCTGAGCCAATCAGAGTGCTCCTTCCGCATTTGCCGAATATTCGCAATTATTTTGTATTGTAAAATATCAAGAATATTCTGAGCCAATCAGAGTGCTCCTTCTGCATTTGCCGAATATTCGCAATTATTTTGTATTGTAAAATATCAAGAATATTCTGAGCCAATCACAGTGCTCCTTCCGCATTTGCCGAATATTCGCAATTATTTTGTATTGTAAAATATCACGAATATTCTGAGCCAATCAGAGTGCTCCTACAGCATTTGTCGAAATTGCGCAATAAATATCGCATTCGCATGTTGCGATATTTCGATAAAATATCACGAATATTCTGAGCCAATCAGAGCGCTCCTCCAGCATTTCTCGAAATTGCGCAATAAATATCGCATTCGCATGTTGCGATATTTTGATAAAATATCACGAATATTCTGAGCCAATCAGAGCGCTCCTCCAGCATTTCTCGAAATTGCGCAATAAATATCGCATTCGCATGTTGCGATATTTCGATAAAATATCACGAATATTCTGAGCCAATCAGAGTGCTCCTACCGCAGTTATCAAAAAATCGCAATTATTTTCGCATTCGCAATAGCGAAAAATCGCAATCATTTACTTTCGATAAAATATCACGAATATTCGAATTTAGCGAATATATCTCGAATATTCGAATATATATTC
Source organism: Rana temporaria (assembly GCF_905171775.1). Classification (NCBI taxonomy): domain Eukaryota; kingdom Metazoa; phylum Chordata; class Amphibia; order Anura; family Ranidae; genus Rana; species Rana temporaria. Next base: position 23,668,893 of record NC_053489.1, on the reverse strand, counting down.
GAGATATATCGCGAAATCGAATATGGCATATTCTGCTCAACACTAGTGGTAGCAGGAGCGCTCCAAAAGTCCTGCTAGCCGCATCTTTGGAGCGGTATAGGAGCGGTGTGTTTACCGCTCCTATACCACGCCTTCCCATTGAAATCAATGGGAAACCGCGGTAATACCGCGGTAATACAGCCCGCAACGCAATTGCCATGAATGCAGCAACGCGGGCGGTATTAACCCTTTTTCGGCCGCTAGCAGGGGTTAAAACCTCACCGCTAGCGCCTGAATATCGCGGTAAATACGACAGTATATCAGCGCTACAAATAGCGCGGTTATACCGTCACCGCGGATCCACGCCTCAATGTGAAAGAGGTCTAAGTGTGTTCATTCGAGCACTAATACACCGCCCAACAAGAATTTGCATTTGTGGCTGTGTGTGAGTAAAGAGATGAGCTTGAGCGTATTATTTGGATATGCTGTAATTATTGGCGTATAACACACACCTTCTTTGAGAGGGAAGTTTCAGGATTTTTTTTAAAATTTTAAATAAAGAGCTGTGAAGCAAAATAAGGGTCAGTGCCCATCTGCAGACCCCCAATTGCCATGAATGCAGCACCCACCATTGCTAGGAATGCAGCACCCATCATTGCCAGGAAGGCACTCACCATTGCCAGGAATGCAGCACTCGCCATTGCCAGGAATGCAGCCCCATCATTGCCAGGAATGCAACACCCATCATTGCCAGGAATGCTCTCACCATTGCCAGGAATGCAGCACCCATCATTGCCAGGAATGCTCTCACCATTGCCAGGAATGCAACACCCATCATTGCCAGGAATGCACTCGCCATTGCCAGGAATGCAGCACCCATCATTGCCAGGAATGCACTCACCATTGCCAGGAATGCAGCACCCATCATTACCAGGAATGCAGCCCCACCATTGTCAGGAATGCAGCACCCATCATTGCCAAGAAGGCACTCACCATTGCCAGGAATGCAGCACCCATCATTGCCAGGAAGGCACTCACCATTGCCAGGAATGCAGCACCCATCATTGCCAGGAAGGCACTCACCATTGCCAGGAATGCAACACCCATCATTGCCAGGATGGCACTCACCATTGCCAGGAATGCAGAACCCATCATTGCCAGGAATGCAGCCCCACCATTGCTAGGAATGCAGCACCCATTGCCATCAGTGTGTCACAAACTACGGTGAACAAGAGTGAATCACAACTGCGGTTAGGGAAAAGATTTCAATGCACTTCTCTATGTAATGTGAATTTCAGTACTGGACCCCAGACGTCACTCTAATCAGAGAAAAAGAGTTTGGGCGTTCACTACGTCATATCTCTCACATATAGGAATGTATTGAGCTAATAAGGGAGCAGGTATTACAACATACCTTCTGCCCCTAGCATCCAAAATGTTCTGTTTCAACCTACGGTGAACGAGAGTGAAGCACAACTGCGCTTAGGGAAAAGATTTCAATGCACTTCTCTATGTATTGTGATTTTCAGTACTGGACCCCAGACGTCATACTAATCAGAGAAAAAGAGTTTGGGGGTTCACTACATCATATCTCTCACATATAGGAATGCATTGAGCTACTAAGGGAGAAGGAATTACAACATACCTTCAACCCCTAGCGTTAAAAAGGTATAGCAAACATCTTCGGTAATTACAGCCACGAGGGCTTATACTTTAAAGAACAATTGTCAAGCACGTAGCATATGAAAATACTGTATGCAGAAAGCTTATACTTCAGAGAGGCAACTGTAGCTTAAATGGTTTAAGAGTGTATGTCCCTTTAAGATATTCCACAACTGTTACATGAAGGCCCAATAAGTAATCCCAGGCAGCATGGTAGTATAAACTAGAGCCAGATACAAATACAGTACTTAGTAAAGCTATATGTGAACCGGGTAATTCTAGAGCAATAAATGTAACGTAGTAATGGTACTTATCCGTTTGCAGAGGATGAGAGTTCTTCAGTAAGCAGAGTATTGTAGCAGCAATGGGATTCTGTCATGGAGGGTCTCCTGGTGAAGGATATCTTAGGGTGTCCCCAGCAAGAGCAGTAAAATTGGCAGCGTGGATGCAGGTAGTGGATAACTAAAGCCCTGTACACACGATCAGTCCATCCGATGAGAACGGACTGAAGGACCGTTTCATCGGTTAAACCACGTACAACGTCACTATAAAGGGGAAGGCCAAAGCCTTTGGCGTCACCCTTGCCTCTGCTTTTGCTAATTCCGTGTAACCGCGTGTTACTGAAAGTTTGGTTAGAGCCGATTCGCGCTTTTCAGTCTCTGTGCTTTGCAGATCGGATTCTCGGGTTCAGTTTGTTCTTGTGGGTTCGTATTTGGCATTCAGTGCTTGCGGTCGGGTCGTTTCTGTTTTGCAGATCCTTACTGTCCGCTCATATCTGTTTTTCAAGTGCGTTCTTTACAGGTCTTGCTGTAGTTGGGTGCTTTCTGTTTCAAGTGCGTTCTGACCAGCCGGCCGGTTTGAAGCCATGTTTGAGGTGCGTTGTCATTCTCGAGTTCGTGCTGCGTATGGGCTGTCTTCTGCAGTACATAATGTTGCTCGATCTTTGGCTGGGAACAGGAGGAGGAGGAGGAGATTATGGGCTAAGAATTGGTTGCGCCAGCGTGACCAATTCTCTCATATGCCTCTGCTTAGGGAAATTCTGGAGAATAATCCTGATGACCTCAGGAACTTTCTCCGTATGACGGACCCCGTTTTCCACCGTCTATTGGATCTTCTGTCCCCCTTTATAACGAGACAGGACACTGTGATGCGCCAAGCCAGCTGGTTCCGCCTGTTCCAGACAGCGATACTCCTGGCGGAATATAAACTGAACTCCGTTGTATTTGCCTGTTGCATTTTGCACAATTTTTTACGCAAGCACTCCCAGTCGTACCTATCCAACATTGCTGCTGAGGCAGGACTACCCTCAGATACCTTTCCTGGCTTGGACACTGGTCGCGCTGGCTTGGCCCCCCAATCTGCTCGTGAGGCACATGACAAATATGCTGAGTACTTCATGGGTAGGGGGGCCATTGCTATGCCAGAACATATTTCTTTCTAATTCGGCCCCCAGAAGAAAGAAATGAATGAATGAATGAATGAATGAATAAAAAACTTATAAAGCGCGGCACATGCGAACTAAATCGCCTCTGGGCGCTTGTTGTTCCTGTCTCTTGACATCAAAAGAGCAGAGTTTTAATCTGTCTTCTGAAGGTCAGGTGGTTTTCCTCCAACTGAATGCTGGTTGGTAAAGCGTTCCATAGTCTAGGACCTTGGAAAGCAAACCTTCTTTCTCCTTTGGACTTGTATCTTGCTTTGGGTACCTTGACCACATTAGCATTGTGGGGTTCTATCTTGTCGCAAAGATATTGCAGAGCCTTCCCATGGATGCACTTATGGGTCAGACAAAGTGCTTTAAAAGCAATTCTGTCCTTTACTGGCAACCAGTGAAGGGTTCTCAGCGAAGGTGAGATTGATTCCCATGTTTTTCTCCCAGTCACAAGTCTGGCGGCCGTATTCTGAACGACTTGCAGACGAGAGATTTGGTACTTTGGGAGTCCAAGATAGAGGGCGTTTGCATAGTCCAGTCTGGAGTTCACAATTGTTCCTACCACGACTGCTACGTCTTCTTTGGGTATAAATGGAATAAGTCTGCGTAGTAGGCGCAACAGATGGTGAGATCCGCTGACTACTGACCCTATTTGTGCATCCATTGTCATGTAGGTGTCAAAGGTGACCCCGAGACTTTTGACTTTGGAGCTAGGGGTGATGATTTGACCCAGAATGGGCGGAGGTGTCCAGGTTGTTGCCAGTTGACTCTTACAGCTGGCGTGAAACATGAGAAGTTCTGTTTTGGAACTGTTGAGTTTAAGATAACTCTTAGGCCTCGTACAGACGAGAGGATTTCCGCTGGAAACGGTCCGCCGGACCGTTTCCAGCGGACATTCTTCCTCCGGATTTTGATCTGATGGCTTGTACACACCATCAGATCAAAATCCGCGCGGAAAACATCCGCGGTCACGTGTCGCGCCGTTGCCGCGACGATGATGCGGCGACATGCCCGACGCTGGAAGGTAAATACTTCCACGCATGCGGCGAATCATTCCGACGCATGCGAGGGATGGGGAGCGGACAGACTTATCCGGTGAGTCTGTACAGACGACCGGATAAGTCCAAAGGACAGGATTCCAGCGGATAGATTTTGTAGCATGCTGCAAAATTTTTATCGGCTGGGAATCCGTCGGCTGGACAAATGTCCGCCGAAAATTGTCCGCTCGGGCCTACACACGACCGGATCTATCCGCTGGAACTGATCCGCGGATAAATCCCAGCGGATAGATCCGGTCGTGTGTGTCTGGGGCCTAAGTCATCCAGTTTTCTATCAAAGAGAGACATTTCTCTAAACTGAGATGATGATCCTTTTTGTTGCAGATGCGAAAATACAGTTGCGTGTCGTCTGCATATGAGTGATAGAGTCGTTCTTGGCTACTGATGATTTCAAAGAGAGGGCGAAGATAGATGTTGAAAAGCACCGGTGACAGGGGGGATCCTTGGGGGACTCCACATGATACCGTGCGCTTTTCAGGCGTGAAAGATCCCAGTTTCACTGTTTGTGATCGGTTTTCCAGAAAGGAAGAAAACCATGGTAAATCACCTTCTGCGACTCTGGCTACCTCAGCCAGTCGAGTCAGTAACAGCTTGTGGTCTACCGTGTCAAAGGCTGCGCTTAGATCCAGCAGAACCAGGAGACAAGATTCTCCTTCGTCTGCGGCCTCAAGGGTGTCGTCCCATATTTTGAGTAATACTGTTTCCGTCCCGTGTCCGGGACGGAAACCTGATTGAAATGGGTAGATTATGGGTATCTAGATGCTGTTGCAGCTGTTGTACCACTACTTTCTCCATTACCTTGGATAGAACGTTTAGGCCTGTTATGGGACGGCGGTGAGTTGGGTCCTTGGCGTCTAGGGTAGGTTTTTTCAAGGTGGGCTGGATTGTGCCCTCTTTCAGCAGGGAGGGCACTATGCCTTCCTTAAATGACTGGTTTATAAGCTGCGTGATAGGTGGTGCCAGGATGTCGGCACATTCCTTCAGCAGTTTAGTGGGGATGATATCATTGGGCGCTGTGCTGTTTCGCAAAGTACCGATGATATTTTTTGTGGCATCGATGGAGATGGGTTTCAGAGTGAACTTTGTTGATTGTAGAAAGTTTCTCTGGGTGTTATGTGGTTTATTGAGGGGGGGGGGGGGGGTGAGGGGGGTATTGTTTTGCAGAATGCTTTCCCGGATTAAATATTATTTAATAAATAATTTGACCATTGGAATTACAGTTGTTTGTCATTCTTGCTTAGGTGTCTTTTATCTGTCTCCCTGGTTCTCCAACTAGTGCACTTGTAGTGCCAAATGTATTTCTCTGTTTTAGTAAATAACCACAATTGCACAGTAAGTACTCAATTTTTTTTAAATCTACAAACTGGTATTGAGCATAGAAAGAAGAAGCCACACAATTTTTTTATTTTTTTTAGGGGGTTTTATTCAGTGCACAACTTGTGCGTTTTTTAATTTTTCAGGTAAAAAAATAATTTATTTTTTGTTTTTATTTATTCTGTGCACAACTTGTGCCTTTTTTTTTAATTTTTCAGGTAAAAATTGTATTTTTATTTTTTTAATGTTGTACGAAAACCATGCTTTTTTTTAAAAAAAAAGGAAATATCTACAAACAATGGAACTTACAAAGTTCAACCTTATTAGAAACACATGTGATGGGGTGATGTCAACCCGGAACAAGCCAAAATTTGAAGATGCACACATTTTGAGCGGAAAAATGGGGATTTCTATCCTGATCCCATGCCAAATGTCAACATGTGCTATCTGCCTTCATGGGTGATTAATGGATATGTTTTGTGGATGTAAACCCTTCCTCTCACCTACTTGAGTAGCAAGGAAGGGGTTGCACCCACAAAGCACATCGATATCCTGTGATGGCAGATAGCACATGTTGACACAGGGGCCCGGATTCAGAAAGGAGATGCAACGGTGTATCTCCGGATACGCCGTCGTATCTCTGAGTGTGCGGGGTCGTAACTATGCGACTGATTCATAGAATCAGTTATGCATAGATTTTCCTAAGATCCGACCGGCGTAAGTGTCTTACACCGTCGTATCTTGGGCTGCATATTTACGCTGGCCGCTAGGTGGCGCTTCCGTATATTTACGCGATGAATATGCTAATTAGGTAGATATGCCGATTCAGAAACATACGTCCACCCGGCGCATTTTTTTACGTCGTTTACGCTAGGCTTTTTCCGGCGTAAAGTTACCCCTGCTATATGAGGGGTATCCTATGTTAAGTGTGGACGTCATTCCCGCGTCGAGTTTTGAACATTTTACGTTGTTTGCGTAAGTTGTTCGCGAATAGGGCTGTCTGTAAGTTACGTTCACGTCTAAAGCATTGACGATTTGCGGTGTAATTTCGAGCATGCGCACTGTTTTTTTTTCACGAACGGCGCATGCGCCGTTCGTAAAAAACGTCAAATTCACGGGGTCACATGTAATTTAAATAAAACACGCCCACATCATCCACATTTGAATTAGGCGGGCTTACGCCGACACACATACGTTATGCCGCCGTAACTAAGGGCGCAAGTTCTTTCTGAATACGGAACTTGCACCCTAATTTACGCCACCCGGAAAGATACACCAATGTATCTGAATCCGGCCCCTGTGTGCATCTTCAAATTTTGGCTTGTGGATTATCCTATGCAAATTGGTGTGCAAAACATAACATCTAAAATTGTTTGGGGGGGGGGGGGGTTAATCTACAATACGGCCCATCATGTCAAGGATGTTCTTATATTTTTGCTCAATGACATTCATCCTATTCCTCATAATGTCCATTTCAGTACTGCATTCCATTATTTCTTGGATGACGATTTGGGCACTAGCACTGGAGAAAGGTGTCCTAGCAGATGCTGTGATACCACCATGTTCATCCCCTAAAAAAATACAAAAGGGTTTATTAGAAATGTGCAGGCCTATCTCTTTAACCCTGTGAAGCTGGGGTGACAGACACTGACCTGTTGTGCTGATAATCTCCACCTCTCCATCTTCCACACCTCCTTCTTCCACCTCTCTTTCTTCCACCTCTACTTCTTCCACCTCTCTTTATTCCACCTCTCTTTCTTCCACAACTTCTTCTTCCACATCCCCCTCCCCCACATGCTGAGGTTGGTGGGGTTTTTTCTGTCTGTGGCTCCTTGTCTCCTCAGAATGGTATCCACTTCTTTTCCCTAATAGAAGGAAACAAAAGGTATACTCAGCACACAGATATTGGAGGGCAGAAATAGCAAACATTGCTTCGAAGTGGGGTACAATTGTCTGTTTGGGATCCTTCCTAAAAACATCACCTTTGTTTTTCTGAGTTACCCCAAGCTGGACTACTGACACTTTTTGGCAAAGTGACACACATGGATGCACCCCCAAAGTATCATTTGTGGGAGACCCTAATAAATATGGTAGTTATGGGGGACACACAGGTGCTCCTGAGTCCAGATGTGTAACCAGCTGCTTATTATCACTGTGTGAATGAATCCGGTTTGCCTTTCACATTATAGTAAGGTTGAACAAACACATCATCTTTACAACAATGTTTATAAACGTTGTTTTATGCCAAATAGGCATGGCTACGTGTGCTTTTCCTTGATCTGCAGAAAACCTCGGTTTTGGAGGAAGGATGTTTACGAACGGAAAATACTACACTTTGCCAACTTGTAAACAGAAATTTGCCATCTAAATAGTACAACCAGGCCAAACAAGCACATGTAGGCAAACATGGGGAAAAGTAGTAAAGTCAATTGCACCAAACACATGAAAATTATCTACTTTTGTCAATAATTTTCTTGATCTTCCTATATTGCTCTGGCTCCCGCAATTTCAAGTCAGACCACCTTTTTCGGAGCTGCTCCTTGGACCTCCGGACCCCAAAATACTCATAAAGTCTCCTCGACACTTTGTCCATTATATGGGTCTTCCTCCGATTAGGGGTGTTGTATGGGCCATGATCTACATCATAATCTTCCCTCTGTAGTATGTCCACCATCTCCACCATCTCTTCAAGTGACATATTTGTGGCTTTGTAGCGTCTGGGCCTGGATCGTGACGTTCCCGCCTCCGGGCTTTCCTCGTCGGGACAGGGTATACCACGCCTCTGTGCCACTGCCATATTTTCAATTTACAATGATTAGGGGCGTGGAATAGAGGAAAAGGTCCGTCATGGGCGGGCGAAGAGGGCGGCTTTTTACGCAGAGTCTGGACGAGCGAAAGTGACGACCGGCAGTAACAACGGTAAATCTGAAAATGGGCCTAGCAGAGGCCTAGAGACTTGAGTCATGGGATGGGGGGTTTATATGTTGATTGGACCCTTGAACAATTTTTAATCTTGGGGCCCCACATGCAATTTTGCTCTCCATCTGCTTGGAGACATCTCCAATATATATATGTGAGACTGCAAATCCTCTTTATTTTACTGTGTATCAGATCAGGCAACAAATATGATTGTTGGACAGAGGTAATTAGGCAGTGTTTAATCTCATCAATGCTGAGGGCCATGATATCTACATATGAATGGTGCCTTGATGAATGCTCTCATTACTTTTGCATGTTTTTAGGCCACTTATTTAGTAAAATGTAAACACAGGGTCTGCAGGTAAATCCTCATTTTACACAACAATGGGGCAGAGCTGGGCAGCATTTTAGTGGCAGCAGACACTGTGTTTGAAGGTCAAAAGATTGTGTTAAAAGATTCTGGCGATGGAAAAGCTGACCTAGTGTTTATATGTTTGTGTTTCTCTATTATAGACAAAAAAAATGCAAAAACTCAACGAAACTGATAACCTCACGAGGTTCATCGACGAGTACCGCAAAGCCCCCTGTTTATGGGATGAAAAAACCCCACATTACAAAAATCTAAATTTCAGAAGGGCAACACTTTGCCAAATACATGCAGACTTGGATATCAGAGGTCACTTCCACCGTGATCCAGAACAAAATCAATAACCTCAGGAACACCTACAGGAAGAGATAGGAAGAGATATCTACAAGTGCAGGCCTCTCGGAGGTCAGGAGCAGCAGCAGATGATGTACAGGAGCCCAAGCTGTGGTGCTACAACTACCTGCAGTTTCTGGATGATCATTTGTAGGCCCGGGAATCACTTTCAAGTCTTCCTCCCACCCTTCCTTCCAGTGTGCCTTGCAGCATGCCTTCCACGGTTCCCCCACCCCTGCAGAGTGTGCTGAGAAGCTGGCTGACATAGAGGAGCCAGATCTACGCATCTTCAGTGAGGTATAGTAGTTTACAACATATTTCTTGGCTGCAAATTATTGTTGGTTTAACAAGATGATTTTTTAACCAAAAAGGAAAGCTTGGAAACACAAACAAAAGTTGGGGGCAGAAAGAATTGTGTCAGGGATGCCAACTGCAGGGGTCAGAATGAGAGTCTGTTCAATTAAAAAAATAAAAAAAATAAACAAACAGTCAAGAGCCTGAAAATGTGTGTGATTGATTTTGCTAAAAATTAAAACATGTCCTTTTTTTCTACACAGGAAGAGATGAGCCAGGAGGTGGCAGCTCCAGAAGGTGTCAGCCAGGAGGAGGAAGGGGTGAGTGGCAGACAGGAGGAGGCTGGGCTGAGTGGCAGTCAGCTGGTGCCCAGACCCAGTGGCAGCACTGTATCACAGGTGCCTCCCCTCCAGATGCGCCCACCTAGAAAAAGGAGGCGCATAACCCAGCTGGAGGAGGAGTCCCTGCAGGTCATCAGGGAGGCATCTGCGATCATGCGGGCCCCCCTTAACCCAGTTGAGAACTACGGCTCCTACCTTGCCCATGAGCTGCAAGCTTTGGGGAGGGACAACGGGGTCTGGCCCGAGACCTGATGGCATATGTGATACAGTGGGCAAGAAGGGACCAGCTGACTAGGACCACAATATTGTGGGACCCGGGCCCAGGTTATCCTCCTCCTGCTGCCACATTGTCACCACCCGCAAGGGGCCGTGGACGGGGCCGTGGAAGGAACGCTGCAGGGCAGCCTGGAAGGAAGGCTGTAAGGAAGACCAGAAAGTGATTCCCTGGCTTCAAGATGATTTGGCCCCAAACTGGGGTTGTTGTAGTACCACAGCTTGGGGTCATGTATGCCATCTGCTGCTGCTTCTGATTTCTGGGATTTGGGGAGCACTTTGTGAGGGAGTCCTGATGTTGTTGATTTTGTTGGAGAGAGGGGCTGACTGCCATGGCTTCCTGGAACTCCACAGTTTTTGCCAGTGCTGGGCAGAGGTTGGTAGCACTCTGCCCTGTTGCCAGCGATTCAGCTGACAGTGAAAGTATCATTACCTGTCAGTGAGGACCGCAGACCTATCCACAGACACCAGTTAAAGCTGCAGTTGTGAAGTGCCGATTGCATTCTCTCCCTGGAGCTCCCGCAGAGTTGATTGTTGCTTGAAGAGACCAGTTGCATTCTACCCTGTTAGCACTTCAGCTCTCACATCATCTGTTCCAGCTAACTGTTTTTGAGGGAAGACAGTTTCCTCCACTCTGGCTGACTGTTGGGGAGGAAAGACAACAACCTCCTCTCCCTTCTCCCCCTGGATCCTGATCTGCTGCTCGGGAGTGACCGCCACCTCCTCACTCTGGGTGTCTGGAACTGCCGCAGGTGTGGGGCAGAGGTCTTGGACCCTCTGTCCAGTTGTCATCAGAGAAGTTTCTTGTAACTCAACAGATGCTGCCGGCAGGAAATTCCATGTCCCTGTTGTGGGAGAAAGGCTGGTTGCCTTTATTTTATTTTTTTAAGTAAAAAAAAAAAACCACAAATTATTAAATAAAAATTTTAATTAAAAAAGCGGTAATTGGGCTATAAGATAATCAATCAACCATATGCACTATTCAACTTTATTTTTTATACATTGATGAATCATGTTGTAGCTTACGTGTACATTTTTTGGAGACCATTGCTATTGTTGTTCCTTGTAGGTTGGGATTTCTTTTAACTGGTTGCCAACCAGCCGGTCGGCTCTCCTGCGCAGGCAAAGCGGGCACTAGGCACTCGGGGCATGCCCGGCGATCACCGCCGGGCACCCGCGATCGCTCGTTACAGAGCAAGAACCGGGAGCTGTGTGTGTAAACACACAGCTCCTGGTCCTGTCAGGGGAGAAATGCCTGATTGTCTGTTCATACAATGTATGAACAGCGATCAGTCATTTCCCCTAGAGAGTCCACCCCCCCTACAGTTAGAACACACCCAGGGAACATACTTAACCCCTTCCCCGCCCCCTAGTGTTAACCCATTCTCTGCCAGTGGCATTTTTATAGTAATCAATGCATTTTTATAGCACTGATCGCTATAAAAATGCCAATGGTCCCAAAAATGTGTCAAAAGTGTCCGAAGTGTCCGCCATAATGTCGCAGTACCGGAAAAAAATCGCTGATCGCTAGATACTAGTAAAAAAAAAATATTAATAAAAATGCCATAAAACTACCCCTTATTTTGTAAACGCTATAACTTGTGCGCAACCAATGAATAAACGCTTATTGCGATTTTTTTTTTTTACGAAACATATGTAGAAGAATATGTATCGGCCTAAACTGAGGAAAAAAATAGTTTTTTTTATATATTTTTGGGGGATATATATTATAATAAAAAGTAAAAAATATTATTTTTTTTCAAAATTGACGCTCTATTTTCGTTTATAGCGCAAAAACTAAAAAACGCAGAGGTGATCAAATACCACCAAAAGAAAGCTCTATTTGTGGGGAAAAAGGACGCCAATTTTGTTTGGGAGCCACGTCGCACGACCGCGCAATTGTCAGTTAAAGCGACGCAGTGCCGAATCGCAAAAAGTGCTCTGGTCTTTGACCAGCAATATGGTCCGGGGGTTAAGTAAAAAAAAAACAATAATTATTAAATAAAAATGTTAATTAACCACTAGAGGGCTGCGCTATAGACGAAAGACGTCCACAGCGCGGCTCTCAAGTGCCGAGTGGACGTCTTTAGACGTCCTATTGTTGTCATTCCCTGTGCCCGCCGCTGGGGGCGCGCAGCGGGGAAACAACGTGCTCGGCGCATCGCTCGGGAGCCGATGCGAGTGCCTGGCGGCCGTGATGTCCGCCAGACACCCGCGATCGTCGGTGACAGCAGGGATGTGGAGCTCTGTGTGTAATGATGGGGTGTAAACACAGGGCTCCACGTGCTTTTAGGGAGAGAGGAGACCGATCTGTGTCCCTTTACATAGGGACACAGCATCGGTCACCTCCCCCAGTCAGTCCCCTCCCCCCACACAGTAAGAACACAATGAGGGAATACATTTAACCCCTTTCTCACCCCCTAGTGTTAACCCCTTCACTGCCAGTCACATTTGTCACATTTATACAGTAATTAGTGCATTTTTATAGCACTGATCGCTGTATAAATGTGAATGGTCCCAAAATTGTGTCAAAAGTGTCCGCAATATCGCAGGCCTGACAAAAAAATCGCAAATCGCCGCCATCACTAGTAAAAAAAAAAAAATCATAAATCTATCCCCTATTTTGTAGGCGCTATAACTTTTGCGCAAACCAATCAATATACGCTTATTGCGATTTTTTTAAACAAAAATATGTAGAAGAATACGTATCGGCCTAAACCGAGGGAAATGTATTTATTTATTTTTTTAAATTGGGATATTATTATAACAACAAGTAAAAAATATTGTGTTTTTTTTTCAAAATTTTCAGTTTTTTTATGTTTATAGCGCAAAAAATAAAAATCGCAGAGGTGATCAAATACCACCAAAAGAAAGCGCTATCTGTGGGAAAAAAATGATAAAAATATAATTTGGCTACAGTGTTGTATGACCGCGCAATTGTCATTCAAAATGCGTCAGTGCTGAAAGCTGAAAATTGGTCTGGGCACGAAGGGGGTTTAAGTGCCCAGTAAGGAAGTGGTTGAAAAAAGCTGTAATTGGCCTATAAGATAATCAAACAAGCATATGCATCATTCACCTTTATTTTTTATACATTGAAGAATCACGTTGTAGCTTACGTGTACATTTTTGGAGACCATTGCTATTGTTGTTCCTTGTAGATTGGGATTTATTTTAAATAAAATGTGTATCTTCACAATTGTTAAATTACTAAAAAAAAAGTCTAAAGTATATTAAATCAATTACAAATATACTACTTGTACAAACAGCTTAAAGTAGAAGGAAGATGATGGCATTATACTGAGAACAATGAGGCTGAATAGTATAAAGAGAGGGGAGAGGAGTCAGATCATTGTATTGTCACACAGATACACACACTGTATTTGTTTCTTGTATGGCAACAATCCAGGGATCCTAGCAATGGTTTCTTCTCATCCTTTCATCCTCCTGTTCTGTCTTATCCTTCAATGCATGACAACTTGGAGGTCAGAGACCCGGAATCCAGCCTGTACGCTCAAGTTTACGGACACATTTGATGAATTCCAATATTTCCAGGATGGAGATGTAATCATTGGTGGAGTGCTCTCTGTTAAATCAAAACAAGATTTTTTTTCCAAGCCTAAAGAAATTCTTTATAAGTATGTTTCATTGAACAATTCAGTGCATAATTTCTCTTGGGCTGTTTGAGTCGGTTCAGACTGTACTGTGAACCTGGGCTGTCTGGGTGGAGGAATTACTGCAGGTATGCCGAATGAGCTCAGGTGGCCCATGTATGAGAGCTTTAACCACTTGCTTACTGGGCACATAAACCCCCTTCGTGCCCAGGAGAAATCTCTGCTTCCGGCACTGCGTCGCTTTAACTGACATTTGCGCGGTCGTGCGACGTGGCTCCCAAACAAAATTGACATCCTTTTTTCCCCACAAATAGAGCTTTATTTTGGTGGTATTTGATCACCTCTGAGGTTTTTATTTTTTGCGCTATAAACAAAAAAAGAGCGACAATTTAAAAAAAATATATATATTTTTTACTTGTTGCTATGATAAATATCCCAATTAAAAAAAAAATAACTATTTTTTTCTCAGTTAACCACTTAACCCCCGGACCATATTGCTGCCCAAAGACCAGAGTACTTTTTGCGATTCGGGACTGCGTCGCTTTAACAGACAATTGCGCGGTCGTGCGACGTGGCTCCCAAACAAAATTGGCGTCCTTTTTTTCCCACAAATAGAGCTTTCTTTTGGTGGTATTTGATCACCTCTGCGGTTTTTAGTTTTTGCGCTATAAACAAAAATAGAGAGACAATTTTGAAAAAAATTAATATTTTTTACATTTTGCTATAATAAATATCCCCCAAAAATATATAAAAAAACATTTTTTTTCCTCAGTTTAGGCCGATACGTTTTCTTCTACATATTTTTCGTAAAAAAAAATCGCAATAAGCGTTTATTGATTGGTTTGCGCAAAAGTTATAGCGTTTACAAAATAGGGGGTATTTTTATGTCATTTTTATTATATTTTTTTTACTAGTAATGGCGGCGATCAGTGATTTTTTTTTCGGTATCGCGACATTATGGCGGACACTTCGGACACTTTTGACACATTTTTGGGACCATTGGCATTTTTATAGCGATCAGTGCTATAAAAATGCATTGGATTACTATAAAAATGCCACTGGCAGTGAAGGGGTTAACACTAGGGGGCGGGGAAGGGGTTAAGTATGTCCCTGGGTGTGTTCTTACTGTGGGGGGGGGTGGCCTCACTAGGGGAAACACTGATCCTCTGTTCATACATTGTATGAACCGAAGATCAGCATTTCCCCTGCTGACAGGACCGGGAGCTGTGTGTTTAGAGGAACACAGAGGGATTTGGCCAAAGGTCAAGATTAAAGGCTTAAAGGAGTTGTAAAGAAAATTTTTTTTTCACCTTAATGCAATCTATGCATTAAGGTGAAAAAACATCTGATGATGCTGCCCCCCCCCGAGCCCCCGTTTTACTTACCTGACCCCTCGAAAGTCCCGCGCTCGGTCCCGAGATCCTCTTTGCCGCTCAGCCTGGCCGCTGATTGGCTAGAGCGGATGGATTGAGAGCAGCGCAGCCATTGGCTGGCGCTGCTGTCAATCACATCCAGTGACACGGCGCGGCGAGGGGCGGGGCCGAGTGATACAGTAGGCCGCTCGCTGTATCATGGAAAAGCGCCCTGCAAGGACTCATCACCATGAGAGCTCTCTGGCATGACTGCGGTGATTTCTTGCGGATAGGGCCAGAGACAGCCACCGAGGGACCCCAGAAGACGAGGATCGGGGACACTCTGTGCAAAACGAACTGCACAGTGGAGGTAAGTATAACATGTTTGTTATTTTAAAGAGACATTTTTTTTCCTATACTAACCCTTTCAGATGAAGAAAGGAGGCCAGGTGGCTTGGTCTTATTTTCACAGTTACTGTTTTGAAGGTGAAAAACCCCTGAGATGCTACTTGTGAAAATAGCGGGAAGCGTGAGATAGAATTGAGTGGGCTTGATGGGTATGGCACGGTGTGGGGCGGGGGGGGTGTCCCAGAGGAATATGTAGGTCTGGTTAGGTGCGTATGTATGTCTGTTGATGTGTGTTTTTTTTTTTATTTTTATTTTCTCTCTCTCAAAAAAAAAAACCCCTGTGTGGGCAAATACTTTTTGTTGGACTTTAGGTACATATAATAAAAGGGGGCTGGCAATACCTAAAACACAGTTTTGGCTGGCATGGACTAAACAATGCTGCCACAACGGAATTAGATTCATCAGAATATCACACCATATGACAAACAATCATATTAAATCACATGAATATCATGGTACATTTACTATACAATCATTAGTGTATTTAGGTTTTGTGCTGCCATAGGCCTGACTAAACTTGTGCACCCCCTAATTTAAATATGGCCCACCCCTTCCTGTCAAGGCCACACCCCTTTCTGTTTAACATCCGCCCTGAAATTTTCAAGTGGGGACACTAGTTCTTAGGGCATGGGGGGGGGGGGGGGGTAGACATTGGATTCACTTAATTTGCATAGGCTTTCTCTCACTTCCTGTTTGGCTATGGGGCAGGAAGGGAAATCTTTGCAATGGGACAGGGACGGTAAAAAATAAATTGACAGGGGCTATAACCTTCCCTTACTCTATCCAAAATGAAAAAAAAAAAGTTGTTGCCTGTAGTTCTACTTTAACCCTTTCACGCCGACGGAATGCATATATGTTTCCTCGGCTATCAGGGGTTATACCGGGATGATGCCTGCAGCCGCAGGCATCATCCCGGGAACCGTTGTTTAGAGCCGGCGATCGGCTATCCAAACATAACAACCGATGCGGCTAAAAGCCGCTCGGTTGTTATGCCGGAGGAGCGGGAGCGGACATCCCCCCCCTCCCGCCGCCTTTCGCCGCTCTGACCCGGCCTCCCGTCCTCCATCGTCCAGGCGCGCTCTGAAACAAAGCCGTAAACGGCTTTGATTCAGTGTCCGCATTGAAAACACGTAAGCAACGTCATGACGTCACTTCCGGGTTTCTCGGCTGCCAATGGCGCCGGATTTAAAAAAGTACACAGTATTCAGAATCGCCGTTTTTGGTGATCTGAATACTTTGAAGTGCAAAGGAGGGCTCGGAGGTCTTTTAGACCCCCGATCCCTCCATAAAGAGTACCTGTCACCACCTATTACTGTCACAAGGGATGTTTACATTCCTTGTGACAGCAATAAAAGTGATCAAAATGTAAAAAAAAAAAAAAAAAAAATTTTTTTTTAAAGCGCCCCCCTCCCCGCGAGCTTGCGCAGCAAAGAAAACGCATACGGAGCTGAGTGTGTACAGGTGTGAAGGGGAGCTGAGTGTGTACAGGTGTGAGGGAGCAGCTGAGTGTGTACAGGTGTGAAGTGTGCAGCTGAGTGTTTACAGGTGTGAAGGGGCAGCTGAGTGTGCACAGGTGTGAAGGGGGCAGCTGAGTGTGTACAGGTGTGAAGGGGGCAGCTGAGTGTGTACAGGTGTGAAGGGGAGCTGAGTGTGTACAGGTGTGAGGGAGCAGCTGAGTGTGTACAGGTGTGAGGGAGCAGCTGAGTGTGTACAGGTGTGAGAGGAGGCTAAGTGTGTACAGGTGTGAAGGGGGCAGCTGAGTGTGTACAGGTGTGAAGGGGGCAGCTGAGTGTGCACAGGTGTGAAGGGGGCAGCTGAGTGTGTACAGGTGTGAAAGGGGAGCTGAGTGTGTACAGGTGTGAAGGGGGCAGCTGAGTGTGTACAGGTGTGAAGGGGGCAGCTGAGTGTGCACAGGTGTGAAGGGGGCAGCTGAGTGTGTACAGGTGTGAAGGGGAGCTGAGTGTGTACAGGTGTGAGGGAGCAGCTGAGTGTGCACAGGTGTGAAGGGGGCAGCTGAGTGTGCACAGGTGTGAAGGGGCAGCTGAGTGTGTACAGGTGTGAAGGGGAGCTGAGTGTGCACAGGTGTGAGGGGAGCTGAATGTGTACAGGTGTGAAGGGGAGCTGAGTGTGTACAGGTGTGAAGGGGAGCTGAGTGTGTACAGGTGTGAGGGAGCAGCTGAGTGTGCACAGGTGTGAGAGGAGGCTAAGTGTGTACAGGTGTGAGGGGCAGCTGAATGTGTATAAGTGTGGGGGGCTGAGTGTGTACAGGTGTGAGGGGACAGCTGAGTGTGTACAGGTCTAAGGGGGGCTGAGTCTACAGGTGTGAGAGTGGGCAGCTGAGTGTGCACAGGTGTGAAGGGGGCAGCTGAGTGTGCACAGGTGTGAAGGGGGCAGCTGAGTGTGTACAGGTGTGAAGGGGAGCTGAGTGTGTACAGGTGTGAGGGAGCAGCTGAGTGTGTACAGGTGGGAGGGAGCAGCTGAGTGTGTACAGGTGTGAGAGGAGGCTAAGTGTGTACAGGTGTGAAGGGGGCAGCTGAGTGTGTACAGGTGTGAAGGGGGCAGCTGAGTGTGCACAGGTGTGAAGGGGGCAGCTGAGTGTGTACAGGTGTGAAGGGGAGCTGAGTGTGTACAGGTGTGAAGGGGGCAGCTGAGTGTGTACAGGTGTGAAGGGGGCAGCTGAGTGTGCACAGGTGTGAAGGGGGCAGCTGAGTGTGTACAGGTGTGAAGGGGAGCTGAGTGTGTACAGGTGTGAGGGAGCAGCTGAGTGTGCACAGGTGTGAAGGGGGCAGCTGAGTGTGCACAGGTGTGAAGGGGCAGCTGAGTGTGTACAGGTGTGAAGGGGAGCTGAGTGTGTACAGGTGTGAAGGGGAGCTGAGTGTGCACAGGTGTGAGGGGAGCTGAATGTGTACAGGTGTGAAGGGGAGCTGAGTGTGTACAGGTGTGAAGGGGGCAGCTGAGTGTGTACAGGTGTGAGGGAGCAGCTGAGTGTGTACAGGTGTGAGAGGAGGCTAAGTGTGTACAGGTGTGAGGGGCAGCTGAATGTGTATAAGTGTGGGGGGCTGAGTGTGTACAGGTGTGAAGGGGAGCTGAGTGTGTACAGGTGTGAAGGGGAGCTGAGTGTGTACAGGTGTGAAGGGGGCAGCTGAGTGTGTACAGGTGTGAAGGGGAGCTGAGTGTGTACAGGTGTGAGGGAGCAGCTGAGTGTGTACAGGTGTGAGGGAGCAGCTGAGTGTGCACAGGTGTGAGAGGAGGCTAAGTGTGTACAGGTGTGAGGGGCAGCTGAGTGTGTATAAGTGTGGGGGGCTGAGTGTGTACAGGTGTGAGGGGACAGCTGAGTGTGTACAGGTCTAAGGGGGGCTGAGTCTACAGGTGTGAGAGTGGGCAGCTGAGTGTGTACAGGTGTGGGGGGAGCTGAGTGTCTACATGTGTGAGAGGGGGGCAAAGTGTCTACAGGTGTGAGGGGGCAAAGTGTCTACAGGTGTGAGGGGGCAAACTGTCTACAGGTGTGAGGGGAGCTGAATGTGTACAGGTGTGTGTGGGCGGAGTACAACAGGTGTGAGGAGGGCTAAGTGCTTACAGGTATGAAGGGGGCTGAGTGTGAACAGGTGTAAGGAAGAGCTGAGTGAGCACAGGTATGAGTGAAGCTTGCTGCGTACAGGTGTGAGGGGGCTTAATGCCTACAGGTATGGGGATTTGGTAGAACAGACAGTGGGTGAGCCCTGGGGAATGTTGCTGGTCAGGCCTGGAGGGCCCAGGCCTAAAGCTGTGTAAGGGGCCTCACAATTTCTGATGAATGCCCTAACTGGGGGTGTCTAACTTAGCGGACAAGACAGGCAACACATCACAGAAAATCTGAATCCTGTCACACTGCTCCATAAATTTATTTGGAAAACAAAGAAAAACCTGCCTTCAGCCGCGCCCCCTCATGGTGTTTAGGTGACGTATCGCAAGAGGCAGATGTTTATACTCAAATATGTTGGAGGGGGTGGGGAGAGCTGGCCATGCAAAAGATCCGAACTGAGAGAATCAGACTGTCAGGAGGAGTGGCGTGTACCGGGCTAGAGGAGAGGGAGCACCGACTGAACCCGACCCTGCACGGTGAGTGTGAGAATACTGTGTGTTAAGGGGGATTATAGACTATGTGGGGGGCATAGGGGTGAATTATTGAATATGGGGTGGATTTTTGAAGATGGGGGGAGTGGGGTGTAGAGAATGCCGGGTGTTAAACAAAGTGACTGTGTCTTCTCCTAAGCCACCTTTACAAACCTCACAGCTGTCACAGCTGGTGACAATACCCGGTACTTCCAGGTATGGTGTACCATGTAAAGGTGCTTGGGTCTAGCAGCCAATCGTATTGCATGTATGCTGTCATATGATCAGTGAAGGGGGGTGCCAGATGAGGGGGTGCCAGACATAGGATCTGTCCCAGGTGCCAAACACTCTAGGTACGCCCCTGAATCAGCCATCTAGTTTCAACCCATTTAGTTCCAAATCATTTTGATTATGAAGTAAACTAATGCAATAGACAGATATTTGTGAGAAGGGGGCTGGATCTAGTGTGTGGAAGGAGAGCGAAAAGAGGGAAGGAGCAGAGTTATAATAATGTAGTCTGGGGGCATCTAAATAACTTTGGATGGAAGTAAGGCTTGTGTGTACACACTGTAGTAGCAATTTCATTAGTCAACAGTCCCAATATCAACAGTATCTTTAGGGCATTGGAGCTTTAGTAAGGCAGCAGTATAGGGCAGTTCAGGCAACTGGTAACTGAAACAATTGGTCAGTAGTCATGATACGTTACCAAAGAGTTGCTTGTTGTCACCTTTGGATCTGGCTACTTAATTCCTTCGTTGTTGAATGTGAGTACCCCGTGAGGGGAGTCACTAAGCCGTGGGGCTAGATGGAATAACATCAATGGCCTCTTTCAGTCCGAGTTGGATGTTCCGGTACCGTTTCCTAGGATGTATATGTGGCCAGTCGGTGACCTGCTTCTAGCATTCATGCCCAGTCCTTGCTGTCGGTGCTCTACGATGATTCGGGCACTCGTTTCGTTGCTCCGTTGCTCCTTCGCTCGGTTCGCCCATGCACCACACTTTAGACGTCGCTTGACAGGTGCAGGGTGATGACGTCAATGCGTTTCGCCGTGCTTAGTGGCATAGCTTCGTCTCGGACGTAAACATCGTCGGCCGCTGTACATACTTATATAAGACGAGAGCGGATAATTTCACCAATGTGAGAGAAAGGGTAATTGGAAAAAGAGAATTTTAGTCCCGTGTTGTAAACATGAGACAGATAGTCCATATGGCAATTTTTCTTGTTTTTTTACTTTGTTTTGTGTTGTTGCCGTGCCATTTCCTTATTGCAGGGCAGAGGTTCACTATACGGTAAAGTTACCTCTATCCCCGCGTCAGCTCGGCAAGGTACATTGCCCGACCGATATTTCTAGTTTGACTGCAATATTGGGCACAGTGTGGCTGCAATAGTGGGCACAGTGTGGTTGCAGAAGTGGGCACAGTGTGGTTGCAATGGGCACAGTGTGGCTGCAATGGTGGGTGCACAGTGTGGCTGCAATGGTGGGCACAGGTGAGGCTGCATTGAGGGGCACTGGTGAGGCTGCACTGATAAAGTAGTTGTTAATATTTATTTTTGTAACTTATTTTTGCATAAAACATTTAAGTGTTAATTTCATGAGATAATTTATGATGGCGTGTCTAGGGGCCGAATTAAGGGCGGGGCAGGGTAGGGATTAAGTGGGGCACTGGTGGCGAGTAACCTTTGAGGCCTGGCTAGTAGCTCAGGACTTGAAATTTTGAGCCTTGCCCTAGATGACATAGCAGGCAACTTGGGGGCCTTGTAAATGACCTCCAGTATTGATAACAAATCCACTACCTAGCTAATTTCATAGAGATCCAACAACAACTGCCTAAGAGGGCATTTTCTTCACTTTGGAGAGATTTTCTCTCACTTCCTCTTGTGTTTACTGGTCAGGAAGTAAAGGTAAATTCCCCAATGGCACACAGAAGAAAGAAAAAAACTGACAGGGGTTTTAACCAGGGGCAGCCCATTAAGGGAGAATAGGCCATGCCCCCTGCCTATCGCCGCCCTCCCCATCCATGCATCCAGCCCCTTTCAGGACACCGGTGTGAGAATTCCAATGCTGGGGGGCTGTTTTTTTGAAGCACTGATTAGAGCCAGAGGCTCAAATAGGCTTCACTATAAGGTGGGCTCGGGTCACAGAGAGTGCGCTCTGATCCCACCCAGGTGTGTTACAACAGAGAATTAATATTTTCTGTTGTAACACTGATCCTCCTCCCAGCCAATCAGGAAGCTGGTTTTGACACCGGTCACCCGATTGGTTAAAAGGTCAAGTGATCCTATTGGACGCCTAGGAGGAGGCTGGAAGCCACCATGGAGGAGAAGACATGGAGTCAATGAAAAATACTGCCTTCCACCCACCACCGCCAATGGGGTAAGTTCCGAGCCCGAACAGCAAACAGCAGGGGTTGGGGTTGGGTGCTATAACAGCGAATTAAAATTTGCTGTTGTAACACTGATCCTCCTCCCAGCCAATCAGGAAGCTAGTTTAGACACCGGTCACCCGTTTGGCTGAAAGGACAGACGAGCCTATTGGACGCCTAGGAGGAGGCTGGAAGCCGCCATGGAGGAGAAGACATGGAGCCATTGCAAAACGCTGCCTGCTACCCGACACCACCAATGGGGTAAGTTCTGAGCCTCACCAGCAAACAGCACGGGGTGGGTTTGGGGGCTACAACATCGAATTAATATTTGCTGTTGTAACAAAAAAAACACACCAGCCGCCACTGTTTTTAACCATTCCCTACTCTATCCAAAATGAAAAGAAAAACGTAAGCGTTGGCTTCAGGTCTACTTTGGAAGGGAATTTCTTCATAGGTTTATGTATGAAATTTATGCCATCATATGAAAAGTAAGAATGATGTTTGGATTTGCTTTTTTTTTCAGTCACACATTTGCTTTCTTTCATGGGGGAGGGGGTCTTATTTTTTCTTTTATTTCTTTTACTTAAAGGGGTTGTAAAGGTTTGTTTTTTACTTTCTAAATAGGTTCCTTTAAGCTAGTGCATTGTTGGTTCACTTACCTTTTCCTTCCATTTCCCTTCTAAATGTTTTTTTTTCTTGAATTTCTCACTTCCTGTTCCTCCTCAGTAAGCTTGCCCCCATCATCCGAGACGTTCTGGCTGGGGGTTAGTCAGCATGCTCGCCCCCTCCCTTGGGACTACATCCCTGTACTACAGGGGTTGACAAATTTGCTTGGAATCTAGGAGCCAGCTAAAAAAGTTAGGAGCCAGAAAACGTGCCCCGTCCCGACGAGCTTGCGCGCAGAAGCGAACACATACGTGAGCAGCGCCCGCATATGTAAACGGTGTTTAAACCACACATGTGAGGTATCGCTGCGATTGGTAGAGCGAGAGCAATAATTCTAGCCCTAGACCTCCTCTGTCACTCAAAACATGCAACCTGTAGAGTTTTTTAAACGTCGCCTATGGAGATTTTAAAGGTTAAAAGTTTGTCGCCATTCCACGAGCGGACGTAATTTTGAAGCGTAACATGTTGGGTATCAATTTACTCAGCCTAACATTATCTTTCATAATATTTAAAAAAATGGGGATAACTTTACTGCTGTCTTATTTTTTTATTAAAAAAAGTGTAATTTTTTCCCAAAAAAGTGCGCTTGTAAGACCGCTGCGCAAATACGGCGTGACAGAAAGTATTGCAACGATCGTCATTTTATTCTCTAGGGTGTTAGGATAAAAAATATATATAATGTTTGGGGGTTCTAATTAGAGGGAAGAAGATGGCAGTGAAAATATTGAAAAATTACTTTAGAATTGCTGTTTAACTTGTAATGCTTAACTTGTAATACCAACGGCCACCACCAGATGGCGCCAGCTTACACATCTGGTGGTAATAACTTGTAATACCAATGGCTCACCACCAGATGGCACCAGCTCACAAATTTTTTTTTTTTTTTTTTTTGCCCCCCCTTCCAAGCCAAGTCACCAGGACCCTATTTCTATTCGCCATGGCAACCTGGCGACCGGGATTTGTCGAGCCCTGCTGTACTATACTATGTATAGTATCTATGTAACTTGGGATTGATTTGAGGGCAGAGGTCACTTTTAGCTGCTTTCCGGTAAACCATTTTTTCCCCCCATAGATTAATGCCTGGAGCTTACATATATGCTTTAATTTTCACCTCTGTCCTTGAAGATATAAACCAGACTTCATTTACTCCAATCAATGTCTCATTGGGCTACCATCTATATGATTCTTGGTTTGATCCCAGGAAAGCTATAAGGAGTGTATTAAATATTTTATCGGGACCAGGGAAGACAATTCCTAATTATTCATGTAGAAAAGGAGGCAAGCTGGTTGGTGTTATTGGAGATCAGTATTCTTTCACAACGGTCCCAATAGCCCAAATCCTCGGACTGTACAGATACACACAGGTCAGTGCAAACTTCCTCCATCTCTGCAAGTATATTGAAAATTAACCAGTTCTCGCTGGCTGTATGAGTATATACAGTGAGGAAAATAAGTATTTGAACACCCTGCTATTTTGCAAGTTCTCCCACTTGGAAATCATGGAGGGGTCTGAAATTGTCATCGTAGGTGCATGTCCACTGTGAGAGACATAATCAAAAAAAAAAAATTCCAGAAATCACAATTTATGATTTTTTAACTATTTATTTGTATGATACAGCTGCAAATAAGTATTTGAACACCTGTCTATCAGCTAGAATTCTGTCCCTCAAAGACCTGTTAGTCTGCCTTTAAAATGTCCACCTCCACTCCATTTATTATCCTAAATTAGATGCACCTGTTTGAGGTCATTAGCTGCATAAAGACACCTGTCCACCCCATACAATCAGTAAGAATCCAACTACTAACATGGCCAAGACCAAAGAGCTGTCCAAAGACACTAGAGACAAAATTGTACACCTCCACAAGGCTGGAAAGGGCTACGGGGAAATTGCCAAGCAGCTTGGTGAAAAAAGGTCCACTGTTGGAGCAATCATTAGAAAATGGAAGAAGCTAAATATGACTGTCACGGACTGGGGCTCCATGCAAAATCTCACCTCGTGGGGTCTCAATGATCCTAAGAAAGGTGAGAAATCAGCCCAGGACTACACGGGAGGAGCTGGTCAATGACCTGAAAAGAGCTGGGACCACCGTTTCCAAGGTTACTGTTGGTAATACACTAAGACGTCATTGTTTGAAATCATGCATGGCACAGAAGGTTCCCCTGCTTAAACCAGCACATGTCAAGGCCCATCTTAAGTTTGCCAATGACCATTTGGATGATCCAGAGGAGTCATGGGAGAAAGTCATGTGGTCAGATGAGACCAAAATAGAACTTTTTGGTCATAATTCCACTAACCGTGTTTGGAGGAAGAAGAATGATGAGTACCATCCCAAGAACACCATCCCTACTGTGAAGCATGGGGGTGGTAGCATCATGCTTTGGGGGTGTTTTTCTGCACATGGGACAGGGCGACTGCACTGTATTAAGGAGAGGATGACCGGGGCCATGTATTGCGAGATTTTGGGCAACAACCTCCTTCCCTCAGTTAGAGCTTTGAAGATGGGTCGAGGCTGGGTCTTCCAACATGACAATGACCCGAAGCACACAGCCAGGATAACCAAGGAGTGGCTCTGTAAGAAGCATATCAAGGTTCTGGCGTGGCCTAGCCAGTCTCCAGACCTAAACCCAATAGAGAATCTTTGGAGGGAGCTCAAACTCTGTGTTTCTCAGCGACAGCCCAGAAACCTGACTGATCTAGAGAAGATCTGTGTGGAGGAGTGGGCCAAAATCCCTCCTCCAGTGTGTGCAAACCTGGTGAAAAACTACAAGAAACGTTTGACCTCTGTAATTGCAAACAAAGGCTAATGTACCAAATATTAACATTGATTTTCTCAGGTGTTCACATACTTATTTGCAGCTGTATCATACAAATAAATAGTTAAAAAAATCATACATTGTGATTTCTGGATTTTTTTTTTTTGATTATGTCTCTCACAGTGGACATGCACCTACGATAACAATTTCAGACCCCTCCATGATTTCCAAGTGGGAGAACTTGCAAAATAGCAGGGTGTTCAAATACTTATTTTCATCACTGTATGTGGCCTCTTGGTGGGCGGGCTTTAATGCCAATAGGCTGCATATATATGCGCCCCTATGTAAACATATTCCTGTGCTGCAAGCGTGCGCAGTGCGTGCTCCCAGCACTGTTGCCAGTGGGTACCGGAAAGCTCCTGATGTACACACATGATTGATGAATGCCCACCTCCCAGCATTTAGAACCTCTTAACGGGCCAGGAGGAGTCAACCGGAAGGGGTTAACCTCGTGCCAAATCTGACATTTCTCTTATATATGTAAAAAAAAAATATGTATATATGTAAAAAAAAAACGTTTTTTCAAACGCAAACTAAAAAAAAAAAAATACATTGTAATGAATTTTAGTGAACACAAACACAATATAATACCCATTGTAAAACCCATTGTTTGGTCAAATATAAACAATGGGGTGGATTCAGGTAGGGGCGCGCAAAACTGCGGCGGCGTAACGTATGACATTTACGTTATGTGGCCGCAAGTTTTACAGGCAAGTGCTTGATTCACAAAGCACTTGCCTGTAAAGTTGCGGTGGCGTAGTGTAAAAGGGGCCGGCGTAAGCGCGCATAATTCAGCGCCATTCACGGACGACTTACGCAAACGACGTAAAATTTTAAAATCGCGATGCGGGAACGACGTCCATACTTAACATTGGCTGCGCCTCCTAATAGCAGGAGCAGCCTTACGGCGAAAACGACGTACGCAAACAACGTAAAAAACGAGCGCCGGCCGCACGTACGTTTGTGAATCAGCGTAAGTATGCAATTTGCATACTCTACGCTGACAACTACAGGTGCGCCACCTAGCGGCCAGCGGCAGAATGCACCCTAAGGCCTTGTACACACAGGCAAACATGTACGATGAAAACAGTCCGCCGGACCGTTTTCAGCGTACATGTCTGCCCAGGGATTTCTGTATGATGGCTGTACTCACCATCATACAGAAATGCGCGCGTACTCGATACTCGGCGACGAGCGCGGCCCTGCCAGTTCAATGCTTCCACGCATGCGTCGAAGTCATTCGACGCATGCGAGGGATGGCGGGCGCTTGGACATGTACGGTAGGTCTGTACAGACGACCGAACATGTCCGAGCGGACAGTATTCCAGCGGGCTGTTTCTAAACAAGTTTGGAAATATTTGCCCGCTGGAAAAAGGCCCGGCGGGCAAATGTACGCTGGAATCCTGTCCGCTCGCGCCTACACACGACCGAACATGTCTGCTGAAACTGGTCCGCGGACCAGTTTCAGCAGACATGTTCGGTCGTGTGTACGGGGCCTAAGATACGACGGCATAAGAGACTTATGCCAGTGGTATCTTAGGCTACAGTCGGCGTATCTAGCTTTCTGAATACAGAAGCAAATGGATACGCAGGCGTAATTGCTCTCTGAATCTACCCCATTGATGTTACACAGAGTAAATAGACACCAAACATGTCATGCTTTAAAATTGCACATGCCTATGGAGGGGCGGCAAGCTGCGGTATATTCAATTATCTATAGGCAATGCTTTAAAAGCATTTACAGTTTACCAGTTTAATGTTATACAGGAGGTCTGGCACTAGAATTATTGTTCTCACTCTGACGTTCGCAGCAATACAGTACATCACATACTGTATGTGGTTCAATCGCTATTTACAAATGTATATTATTCATTTTATTTAGATGTATTTTTTTTTAACACTGTGCCTTTAACCTTTTTTAATCAACTTTATTGCTATCACAAGGGATTAATAACATCCCTTGTGATAGCAAGGGTCATGACAGGTCCTCTCTATGGAGAGATCTGGGGTCTTTTAGACCCCAGATCTCTCTCCTGGCCTCCAAAGCATCTGATCAAACTGAGAATAAGCAACATTTCTGTGTACACCAATGTACACTCACCGGCCACTTTATTAGGTACACCTGTTCAATTGCTTGGTAACACAAATTGCTAATCAGCCAATTACTTGGCAGCAACACTCTGCATTCAGTGTAGACTTTATATACAGTGCCTTCGGTGGTGTACAGTATATAATACACTTTAGGCAGTGTATATATATATATATATATATATATATATTGTGACAGGAAGTCAGATAAATCTGGGGGTGTTGTCACAGACGGGAGATACATTTCTGCCTTGTTTAGAAAATTCACCAATTACTATCGGGTGTCGGCTGCAGAAGTAGCCAGAAAGGTTTAAGGACGTTGGATAGCTTCAGCTGTTCAGAATGAGGAAATTAACGCCTCTATAAATTGTCCAGAGGATTACTACTCAATGCTGCATCCTGAGGCTTGTTGAGTTAAGGAGAGCAGTGAGCTGAGGAAGACTTCGGAAGGTGAAGTGGTAGTTGATATCTTTGCTGTGTGATAAGAAAATCAAAAATACTATTGTTTTCTGCTGGAAGACCAGCAGTGTCTGTCCAGCAGTAGGCTGTGCCAGACTCCATAGGTAGGTTCCTGTGTTGTGAAGGTAGACGCCCCAAGTGGCCAGGGTTTATTTTATGTTTTATTTTGTTTATGCTGTTTTGATGCTTGTACTTGTTTCCAGCAATATGGAAGAATAAACCATAACCCTTGTTTTTCAACCACCCACGGGTGCCTCTCTGTATAATTCAGTGTGTAGTGAAACCACTCAGGAGGTCACACACCCCGCTACCGAGCTAACCCCTTACAATATATATTTATGTATTTATTTAATACACTGCCTGAAGTGTATTATATACTGTACACCACCGAATGCACTGTATATAAAGTCTACACTGAATGCAGTATATATATATATATATATATATATATATATATATATTAGTGCTGTCAAACGATTAAAATTTTTAATCGCGATTAATCGCATTAATGTCATAGTTAACTCACGATTAATCGCTCTAATTTATGACGAATTTCCCCACAAATATCGCACAATTCTGCAAGTGATTATAATTTATTATCGCTGTTTTCTAGCTGATCTAAAACCATTTCTGACATAAAGGGACACTTTTGGACAATCTACATTTTTTTCAGGCAGAAAGAATAGTTTTTATTTTATAAAAGAACATGTAGGGCACTGGGCAGACCACTAGGGACAAGGGGGGTGTGTATTTTTTACATACAGTACTGTAATCTATAAGATTACAGTATACTGTGTGTATTGTGTTTGTTTACTTTTTTAAATTTGGCGCCGTTCTCCGCTCCCGTGCGTCGTAACGTCGCAGGGAACGGAGCTCGGCGGCACACAGGCACTGTGAATCGAGCGAGGAGGACCCGCCGAGCGAGGAGGATCCGCCGAGCGAGGAGGACCCGCCAAGCAAGGAGGACCCGCCAAGCAAGGAGGACCCGCCAAGCAAGGAGGACCCGCTCGATCACACAGCGGGGTGGCATCGCTGGATCCAGGGACAAGGTGAGTAACTTGCCTGTGAATCCAGCGAGAAGGTAAGCCGCGCCGCGCCGCTGCACACTCTGCATGTGCACCCCGAGGGCTCCTGCGTTAATCGCGCGATAAAAATATTGACGGCGTTAACATGGGTTTGCGTTAATGCCGTTAATATCGCGTTTAACGCACAGCCCTAATATATATATGAGTCTAGTATGTGTATATTATATACTGTTTTCAGTGTAGACTATATATACAGTACAGTATATAAAACAGTGCAGTCGTGTTAAAAAAAATTCCCATCATTTTCAGAAGGCCACCAATGAGAGGCAGACACTTACAGGCCACTAAGAGAGGGCAAGCAGTATCTGTGTCTACAGTGAAAAGTGGTGGTCGCAGACATGGTGCATCCTCTGCAGACGGGGCACGCTTGTCCTTTTTTTTTTATGCTGCTGGCCATGTTATTGAGCCACAACATGCAGAAGAGTTGGTGGAGTGGATAACCAAGCTGTCCTCATCCGCTTCATCCTCTGCCACCCAGGCTCATACTAGTTTGGCTCCTTGTCCATAGTTATTCTTTCCGTAGCCCCACCATCATGCACGGAGGAGTCACCAGAATTATTAGACCATAGTTTCATAGTGTTACATGCTGCTGGAGGATGCACAGCAATTTGAAGGCTCCGATGTTGGTTCCCAGGTTGAGGAAGGGAGTAGTGTGAGCTTAGAGAGAGGGGGTGCCACAGAAGGACAAGAAACTAGCAATCATGTTCCCCCGTCTGCAGCATACTGCCAAGTTTGCTCCAGTGACGAGGTGGGAGGGGATGATGAGGTCACTGACTGTACTTGGGTGCCTGAGAGAAGAGAGGTGGTAAGTGAGGAGGAGGAGGAGGATGCACAACTCCAACGAGGCAGGATGTCCTACAGGGGCCAGCATAAGGGCAGCAACCCTTTTGCATCACACCATGGACCTCCACAGGAGCAGGGCGCTGCTGACTCCCTGCTGTATTCCAAAACTTCATTGGAATGTTTTTTTTCGACACATGTGCAGTAGATCGCACCGTTGCTGTTTGCAATCTATGTCTGAAAGTGTATCAAGCGTGGCCAGAACACCACCTGCTTGGACTCCACATGCTTGACAAGACATATGACGACCTGCCATGCAGCCCATTGGCAAAAGCACCTGAAAGACCCACATAATAAAAAAAGGGGGATTTCTCCTTGCTCCTCATCTGTGATCTCAACCCTTAGGCCCTGTACACACGAGAGGATCTATCTGCTGGTATTTATCTGCAGATCAGTTCCAGCGGATAGATCCTGTGGTGTGTACGGCCCAGCGGATATTTATCCGCAGATTTTTTTCGGGCCGATGGATTTCGAGCGGATAAAAATTTCTTAGCATGCTAAGAAATCCATCCGCTGGAATCCTGCCAATCGGATTGATCCGGTGGTCTGTACAGACTCACCGGATCAATTCGTCCAATTACCTCCCTCACATGCGTCGTAATGATTCGACGCATTGGGTGGAAGTCTTTATCTTACAGCGTCGCTGTAGGTATGTAATGAAGGTATAGTAATAGGTGCCACAAGTACTTTCAGCCAATCTTCTAGCAGTACACCACTAGTTGATATCAGCAGGCAAATTCCGCTACCCCAGGTGCTGAACTGTACAAAAAATACTATCTCAGGCATCCACATGCTCAGCGTCTAAATGCTAGCTTGGACAATTTGCTAGCACTGCAACTGCTGCCTTTTCAGCTGGTAGACTCTGCCCCCTTTTGTGAATTTGTGGAATGTGCTGAACCACAGTGGCACTTTTTTTCATGTAAGGCTCTCTACCGTCATGTGGAAGGCAATGTTGGCCTCATTGGACAGGGCAGTCAGCAGCAAGGTTCATATTACTGCTGACTCATGGTCCAGCAGGCATGGTCAGAGATGTTACCTTTCCCTCATGGCGCACTGAGTAACTCTGCTGGCAGCTGGAAAGGATGCAGGATGGGGTTCAGTGTTGGAGCTTGTTCCACCACCACGCCTACAAAAATCTGGTGGTGATTCTGCCACATCTCTCTGCTCCACCCCTCCTCTTCTTCTTCCTCTATGGTCTCTTCTGCAGAATTGTCCTCTGAACCAGTGGTGCTCCGTAAGCGTTCAAGTGGCTACGCAAGCAGTCAGGCTAAAATATGCCATGCAGTGTTTCAATTGGTCTGCCTGGGGGACAGGAGCCACACTGGAGCAAAGATTCTGTCATCTCTGCAGGGGAAGCCTACAGGTGGTTGACCCCACAGCAGCTTAAGCCAGGAATGGTTGTATGTGACAATGGCACCAACCTTCTCTCCGCCCTCCGACAGGGACACATGACACATGTTCCATGCTGGGCACATATCCTGAATTTGGCGGAGAAGCATTTCTTGACCAGGTACCCAGGCTTACAAGATCTCCTGAGGCAGCCCAGAAAAGTCTGGTCATTTCTGGCAGTAATACAATGGCAGTGCTCGGCTGGCTGACATTCAACAGGAATTCAACCTGCCCACCAACCGCCTCACTTGTGACATGCCCACCAGGTGGAACTCAACATTGGCAATGCTGCAGCGGCTGCACACACAGCAGAGGGCCATAAATGAGTACATGTGTGTGTATGGCACCAGGACAGGCTTCTTTTTTCCATGGCAGTGGCTACTGACAAAGGATGCATGCACTATCCTGTCACCATTTGAGGAGGCCACAAGGATGGTGAGCTGTGACAATGCATGCATAAGTGACACTGTCCCTCTAGTCTTCCTGCTGGAGCACATGCTTTGTGGAATCATGGCGAGGGCACTTGAGGCAGAACAGCGGGAGGAAGAGGAGGACTTCCTTTCCTCTCAAGGCCCCCTATATGCAGATAGCATTCTTGCTGGCCGCCAAACACAGAAGTAGAAGAGGAGGAGGAGGAGGATTGTTTCAGCATGGATGTAGATGATAACATGGAGCAGTCTTCAAGGGATGGTTTTCAGTCCCAAGAAACCCAAGGAGTTGTACGTGGCGGGGAGGAGGTAGTTCCTGACAATGTGACCCAGAGGACTCAGAATCTAATGGCTCTGCAAAGATACGCTGCATGGGTTCCCTGATTCTGCAAAGCCTGCGAAAGGACCCTAGGACTCATGGTATCAAGGAGAGGGATCAATACTGACTGGTAACTCTTCTTGATCCACGTTCCAAGTTTAACATTGCAGAGCTCATCCTGCCTTTGCAGAGGGAGCAGAGGATTATACCTCTTCAGGACGCCTTGAAGAAAAGTTTGTGTAACGCCTTTCCAGATCCTGGGAGGTTACCATTTCCTGGTGCTGGACAACATGTTTCCGAGGCTTTGTTCGGTCAGAGGAAGAGCAGTGGAGAATGTGACTGGCTGACTGATGTCTTTAAACAATTTTTTAGTCCTCAGCGCCCAGGGCTGATAGGTTCAAGCAACCATAGGCAGCATCTGCATTATATGGTGCAGGAAAATCTAGAGGCAAGAGCATACTTGGAGACCTTTTCAACTTAGCATCCACTGGGTTTTGAGGATGGACCACTGGCCAGAACTTGCTCAATATGTAATCGAGCTACTGGCCTGTCCTGCATCCAGCGTGCTTTCTGAATGCATATTCAGTGCTGCTGGAGGGTTTGTAATGAATCAAAGTGTGTGCCTGTCCACAGACTCCATTGATAGGCCCACATTTATAAGTGTAATTTTTATAGTATCAATAAACGCTTATTGCGATGATTTTTTTTTTACAAAAAATATGTAGAAGAATACGTATCGACCTAAACTGAGGAAAAAAAATTGTTTTTTTTATATATTTTGGGGATATTTATAACAGCAAAAAGTAAAAAATATTCATTTTTTTTCAAAATTGTCGCTCTATTTTTGTTTATAGCGCAAAAAATAAAAACCGCAGAGGTGATCAAATACCACCAAAAGAAAGCTCTATTTGTGGGAAAAAAAGGACACCAATTTTGTTTGGGAGCCACGTCGCACGACCGCGCAATTGTCAGTTAAAGCGACGCAGTGCCGAATCGCAAAAAGTGGCCCGGTCATTGACCAGCAATATGGTCTGGGGCTGAAGTGGTTAAAGTGAAACAATAAAAATTATTAAATCCTTTAAATTTAGTGCCTAGGGGGCCCCCTTAATGTGCCTGTAAAGTATCGCATCTGTAGCATGCATAAAACATGCTACAGTAAAGATGAGAACTACAATTACCGACATCCTTTGCAGCTGTCAGCTTGCAGTTCTCAATGAAGTACCAGGGCACTATTGAGCCCTCTAGGTAGATAATTGATGCTTTCTGTTAGTGTGTAACTGCTTGCCCATACGAGGTATGAGCAGACAGCTTATGCCTCGTACACACGATAAGTTTTCCCGATGGGAAAACTGTGAGGAGAGCTTTTGGCCG
The DNA here is from genome assembly GCF_905171775.1 of Rana temporaria. Lineage (NCBI taxonomy): Eukaryota > Metazoa > Chordata > Amphibia > Anura > Ranidae > Rana > Rana temporaria. The sequence goes on along the minus strand of NC_053489.1, from coordinate 23,635,638 downwards.
GGAATTTCCGACAGAAAAACTGCCCAAAAACCGCCGGACAAAAAAAGAGAACCAGTTCTCTTTTTTCCCGCCGGGAAATCCGGCGGACTTTACCCTGTGGTTTTTGGCAGTTTTCCTATGGGAAAAACTGCAATGGAGCATACACACGGCCGGGTATCCCGGCCAAAGCTCCATCGCAGTTTTCCTGTCGGGAAAAACAGCCGTGTGTAGGGGAAGGACTGACCGAGAAGGTTCTCGGCTTTCCGATGGGAACTTTTCCCGCCGGAAATCCCGCACGTGTGTACAGGGCATCACACTGACACTCTGCAAAAGTCCTGAATTGCACCCAAAATCTGCTGTTCGTGAGTGCAATGCTTTGCAGGCTCCTAGTAAAAGAAATAATACATGCACATTTTTATACATGCTAAAAAGATGTACAGTTGTTTTTTTGTTTGTTTTTTATTTTACAAAGGCGCACTTATCCTTTAACCACTTGCTCACTGGGCACTTAAACCCCCTAATAGGTGGCACTGATGGGCACCAATAGGTGGCACTGATGGATGGCACTGACAGGTGGCACTGATGGGCCCTGATGGGTTACACTGATAAGCAGCACTGCTAGGTGGCACTGATGAGGCACTAATTGGCACCACTGGTGGGCATTGATAGTTGACACTGATAGCCACTGGCAGGTGGAACTGATATGCACTGGTGTGCACAGTTGAGGTGGCTGCACCTCTTCCTCTTTGGGACCGATGTCCCTTTCACAGAAGCCGGTGATGAACTTTTTTTTCTTCTCACGCTGTCAAAGGGGAGGACTTCTATTGATGCAGCCATCATTCGGTTATACCGTGGACGGGATGGGAAGGGGTTAAGCACAGTCAAACTCCTACGCCCTGATGAAGGGGGAGTGCATTTTTGGCCTCCAAACCATGTTGTTTTTTTTTCTGCTATGAATCAATTTTATTCTCAAAAAACCTTGGACTCTTGGACCTTTTTTTTGGAGCCCTCATTGGACTTTACCTTTTACATCCCGACCATTGTTCTGACCATTCCCTATTCTGTCCAAAGCAAAAAAAATAAGGATTTAACCCAGATAACAAATAAACCAAAAATTAAGCAGCTCATATTTTATTTGCTTGCTCTTATCTTCCATGGTGAAGATAAATCCAGTGTAAAATACTTTCACAATGCAACTTCAACAGAATATATTCATTCAGCTCACTTTGTATTCAATCAAAAGATAAAATAACATGTTTCTCCTCTCGTCCTCAGATCAGCTATGGATCCACAGACTACGCATTAACTGACCGACGGCTTTATCCTCACGTGTTCAAGACCATTCAGAATGATCACGTCCATTATTTAGCAATTGCCAAACTAGTGAAACATTTTGGCTGGAATTGGGTTGGCATATTTTTATCAGATGATGATACCGGAGAGAAAGAAGCGCAAATTCTAAAGAGATATCTGAGTGCCCAGGGGATTTGTGTGGCTTTGGAAACAAGAATTATTGTAAATCATGCTAAATATACAGAGTGGCAAAAAAATATTAAAGATGTGCATTGCAATATTGTGATTATTTGTGGGTCCTTCACAAACCACATTTATATTTATTTACAATTTTACTATACGATCAACCCAAACACTGTGATTATTCTCCCACCCACTTGGGCTTATACTGATTTACATTTAAGTAGCTTATTCCCACAATTTAATGCAGGTTTGAAGTTAGATATTGTAGATATAAAATTCCCGAGAGTTAAAGCTGTGATTGATAACTCACTATTGTTAAGACCTCCATTATCTAAGTTGCTAAATTATGAACTGTCCATTACATTATACAATGTATCAACAAATCAAAATGGGAATAATGTTTATTTACAAAACGCTACTCTAATTGGTAATAATGTCCCATTACCGGATGTTATATCGCGTGTTAAGGAGTTTTTGTTTCGAGGGAGCTCTGTACGGGTGTATTTAGCAGTGGAAGCTTTGGCCACAGCTACATTTCTGCAATGCAGTTTAAATGCTGAATTTAACATTAACCGGTTTGATCAGGTAAAACTGTATGGTTCAACTTATTTTTTTTAGAATACCTATTAAAATATAAAGAGAGAAGGGCTTTCCCTATGATTTTTCATAATCTGGAGAAAGAACCTCTTCTCTCCTTTTTAGAGTTTAACTCCTTTTTTCTCACCCCAAATGGGTTGTGTGTAAAGAGCGTAATGTGATCAAGTTCCCTAACCACATGACATTTCTAAAAACACAATCCAATTATGAGAAGCTTGATGATATCATCACATTGCCACTAGGAAGTGTTGTGAGTGGTATATACTATAATCACCAATGTGGGAGATAGACTTGAATTGGAAATCATTAAAGCGGAGTTCCACCCAGGAAAACAACATTTGGCCAAAAGTCCTAAAAAAATAAAATAAAAAAAAAGTGTCCTTATTTAAAGTCAGCAGCTACACTGTTAGTAGCTGCTCACTTTAAAAAAAAAATTGCGGGTGGAATCCCGCTTTAACCTATCTTCCTAATGACCTCACTGACTCAGATAAACAATTGCTATCCAAAGGCTTTAGTTTCTGCCCTTGTGTCCGCATTGATCACTTTGAAGTCATTAACCACTTAAGACCCGGACCAATATGCAGGTAAAGGACCAGGCCCCTTTTTGCGATTCTGCACTGCGTCGCTTTACCTGCTAATTGCGCGGTCGTGCGACGATGCTCCCAAACAAAATTGGCGTCCTTTTTTCCCCACAAATAGAGCTTTCTTTTGGTGGTATTTGATCACCTCTGCGTTTTTTTCCCCCGCTATAAACAAAATCCTCAGTTTAGGCCCATACATATTCTTCTACCTATTTTTGGTAAAAAAAAATCGCAATAAGCGTTTATCGATTGGTTTGCGCAAAATTTATAGCGTTTACAAAATAGGGACTGCAACATTACGGCGGACACATCAGCGCCAGTTTTTGAGATTATTAATTACAGCACTTCTGTGTATCTACATGCTTGCAACACGGTAATACTGTCAGAATTGACATGACTTTTCTAGGGCTGTTACTGATTAAAATGTTCGTGTTCGATTTAATAGATTTTTTTTAATTTCAATTAATTATAGCGCACATACATTTTTTGGATCACCACCATATATAGTCCCCACTGTAATATCCACAGACATCTCCCCCACTGTAATATCCACAGACATCACCCCACTGTAATATCCACAGACATCTCCCCCACTGTAATATCCACAGACATCTCCCCACTGTAATATCCACAGACATCTCCCCCACTGTAATATCCACAGACATCACCCCACTGTAATATCCACAGACATCTCCCCCACTATAATATCCACAGACATCTCCCCACTGTAATATCCACAGACATCTCCCCCACTGTAATATCCACAGACATCTCCCAACTGTAATATCAACAGACATCTCCCCCACTGTAATATCCACAGACATCTCCCCACTGTAATATCCACAGACATCTCCCCACTGTAATATCCACAGACATCTCCCAACTGTAATATCCACAGACGTCTCCCCATTGTAATATCCACAGACATCTCCCCACTGTAATATCCACAGACATCTCCCCACTGTAATATCCACAGACATCTCCCCCACTGTAATATCAACAGACATCTCCCCACTGTAATATCCACAGACATCTCCCCACTGTAATATCCACAGACATCTCCCCCACTGTAATATCCGCAGACATCTCCCCACTGTAATATCCACAGACATCTCCCCACTGTAATATCCACAGACATCTCCCCCACTGTAATATCAACAGACATCTCCCCACTGTAATATCCACAGACATCTCCCCCACTGTAATATCCACAGACATCTCCCCCACTGTAATATCCACAGACATCTCCCCCACTGTAATATCCACAGACATCTCCCCACTGTAATATCCACAGACATCTCCCCACTGTAATATGGTTCACATCTCCCAACTGTAATATCCACAGACATCTCCCCACTGTAATATGGTCCACATCTCCCCACTGTAATATCCACAGACATCTCCCCCACTGTAATATCCACAGACATCTCCCCCACTGTAATATCCACAGACATCTCCCCACTGTAGTATGGTCCACATCTCCCCCACTGTATAGGAAGATTAGTGCTTGCTTAGTCTTACCAGAGAAGCCGGCTGAACACGAGCAGTTGAGGCCGGGTGATGACGTCCGCACGCCGCTCTAGGCTCACCTAGGCTTCCGCTGGGTGGACCAAGATGGCAGCCGCTCCGGGAGCTAGGCCGAAGCCACGGCCTTTCCTATGGCCGAGGCAGCAGCAGAGCTCCGCGGATCACGTGGTGTGCCGATCCGCATATGGTGACCCGTTCGGATCACTGATCATTTATGATCTGTTGCACCACTAGTACCAATCAAAAGAATTTTGACCAAACAAAAAAATTTACGATTAGTCAAGGAATTCATCATTCATTTCCACAGCCCTAGACTTTCATAAGCACCGGCTGATTTATGTCATGTATATTCTTAAAAACGTTTAACCAGAGGAGAAAATACCATCAGAATATTCAATTTTGCCCCATTCTCAAAATAGATGGTTAACTTGCACAGAAAGACTGTACAATTTCGCTGGACAATTTTTTTTATATATATATATATAAAAATAGACCCCTTATTGGTAAGGTATTTAACAATTTCAAAGTTACTTTAATTATAGGAATATTAATAGTTTGAATTTTTGTCATTTAGTTGCATAAATGTGTAAAACGACTCAAAGACCCATTGAGTGTTTACAAAAATAAAACTTTATTTGATAAAAATGGGGATTTTGACAGTTATTTTACAGTTATAAATTTTAAACAACCTGACAAATATAGAATTGTTGCTACTCCTGTTGGATTTTGCTTCCCATGGAAAAAAGATGACCAAGAATTCAAATTGAACTACAATGCCATAAGGTGGAACAGACACAGCAATGAGGTGAGGAGGTAACACATGTGACGTTAACTTTGTAATGAACTGGTCAGCTATTGTGTAAAAACTGAAAATGGAGGAATTTTTTGCACTCTCCTTATACACAAATCCACATAAATTAAATCAGAACTTTACCTGGAAAAAAATATTGCAGAAGAGGCATACAATGATGGTTGAAGATGTCAAAAAGGATGTTCAGTTTGCACGGGAATTTTCACTTTGCTAGGACATTTTCCATTCGCTTAGTGAATGTTGTGGAAATTCACTTTGCAAAAAAATCCCAACTATAAATAATGTTCTGCTAGAGCTACTAATTAGAAACAACACTGAGCTGATGTGAAAGTAAGGGATAAATTAGGGAACAGCGATCACAGAGTAGTTACTGTATATACTCGAGTATAAGCCAAGTTTTCAGCCCTTTTTTTAGGCTAAAAAAGCCCCCCCTCTGCTTATACTCGAGTCAATGTCCCCACTTACTGTTACGGGGCCGCTCCGGTGTGTGCGGGTGTGCTCGTGGCCGCTCCGGTGTGTGCGGATGTTTTTCTGTCCCCCCGGGGCCGCTGTGTGCTTTTTACTGCCACTGGTGTGAGCCGCGGCTACAACAACATGGCAGCGACTCGTAAACAACGCAGGCCACTGTTAGACCTCTAGAGGCGGATCGTTATGCTATACAGAAAATAAGGCATAGCCGCTGTAACGGAACGTCCCACACTCCGCTTGAGTGCTTCCGTCATATACCGCTTCCTATCAGTCTGGATATAGATATCAGATATTCCAGCTGCTCACAAGCACACAACGAGACAAGACTTGTTTGTCTGCTGAACATGGAGTCTTTATTAGAACCAAGAATACAACCTTATATACAGTTAAAGAGAAGGTAACCAGAACATAAATTAACATGAGTTAATTAACTAATCATTTACCCAGACTAGGTGACTCATAGATATGACCTTTCATGGTAGACGTCACGTCTCCTCGCTCATACAATACACATTATCATAAGTGTAAGCACAGGACATCTTCACACACTAGCAGGGTCAATTATCACAGAAAACAGCCAGATGGCTGGAGGGGATGGCATTAGCATCTCCTTACATTGTATGTCCCAACAGTATGAACCAGTCACTCTAATATGGCATATACAGGGTCCCCAGGCATACAGCTCACAAAGAGCACTGTTCCCCCAATTGCCAGGGCCCATGATCGCAAGGCAAGAGGCTAGCATTCAGTCCCCTCCAAAGGCCTCTGTCCCGGGTGAGTCTGTCACAGCCGCCTCTAGAGGTTTAACAGCAGCCTGCATTGTTTACGAGTCGCCGCCATTTTGTTGTAGCTCCGGCTCACACCAGTCACAGTAAAAGCACACAGCGGCCCCGGAGAGACAGAAAAACATGGCCCCGAGCACACCCGCACACACTGGAGTGGCTCTGAAACAGTAATTGATTTAAGTCTTCTGCCGCCTGTTGGTGAATTCACTCTGTGACACCAGTGTTCTCTGATAAAGCACTGTAACCCTCTCCCTAATGCTGCCAGCACTGAACACTATCCTAGAATGACATGCCTGAACTTTAGGATGTGGTGGTCCACAGAGGTCTGAGGGGTTTAGTCGCAAAGATATGGTCCCTGGGGCAGCCACCACTGTTTATCAAAAGTCTCCTTATATTGCAGAGGAATAGAGGGGATATGTCTGACCAGGTCTAATACTGGATGCTGGTTGCTAAGAACACTAAAGAAATTTACCGTACCAGTAGCTGCTGCATTTCTCAATCTAGGCTTATACTTGAGTCAATACATTTTCCCAGTTTTTTTGTGGTAAAATTAGGTGCCTTGGCTTATACTCGGGTCGGCTTACACTCGAGTATATACGGTACGTTCCCCATACAGTAAATCATAGGAGACACAACAAGAACACTACCTTTTAAAACAGCAAACTTTACTAAGCTGCGCTCTATCCTACGTGATATTAAATTGGATCGAATTCTAGAAACGAAGAACACTGAGAAAAAATGGAAGTGTTTTAGAGAAATATTACATTAGCTAGTAGACATGTACACACTGAAATATTTTATTTCGGAATTTCGTTTTTGTCCGAAAAATAAATTTATTTAGTTACTCCCGAAATTCATTTTTATTTATTTAATTTCCTTAAAAAATGCATTCGTCCAAAAATCCGAATTAATTAAGGTTGAATATGTCATTGAAGGCTAAGGCCCCATACACACGAGAGGATTTATCCGCAGATACGGTCCAGCGGACCGTTTCCACGGATAAATCCTCTCAAAGATTTCCGCAGATTTCGATGCGATGGAGTGTACACACCATCGCATTGAAATCCTCTGCCGATGACGTGTCGCGCCGTCGCCGCGATTATGACGCGGCGACGGGCGCGACGCTGTCATATAAGGAATTCCACGCATGCGTCAAATCATTACGACGCGTGCGGGGAATCCCTTTGGACGAATGGATCCGGTAAGTCTGTACAGACGAGCGGATCCATCCGTTGGAATGGATTCCAGCAGATGGATTTGTTGTGCATCACAGCAAATATCCGATCTGCTGAAATCCATCCCAGAGGAGATTTCTCCGCGGAAACAGATCCGCTGGCGTGTACACACCATAGGATCTATCCGCAGAAACCCATTTGCTGGGATTTATCTGCGGATGGATTCTATCGTGTGTACGGGGCCTTATGGTGTCTGTCGAATGTTTTAAGAAGATTCGACAGAGCAGCTAAACTGTACGACGCCACAATCGTACATTTCCGGTCGAATGTTCAGCCTACAAGTTATAGAAGAAGAATTCTAATGTTTTATGACACTAGTAATAATTATATTTATAAATTATTATTATTACTAGTTTCCAACATTCAAATTCTTTTATAGCCTTCATCCCGGAAGAGGATACAGCAGTAGTAGTTGGAACAATTATCAAATCCAGGCTCGACTACGCAAACTCCCTCTACCTAGGACTCCCCAAATACCAGATTTCTCGTCTACAAGTCGTCCAGAACACGGCAGCCAGACTGGTAACAGGGAAAAAAGCCTGGGAATCAATCACCCCGTTCCTGAGGACCATTCATTGGCTAACCGTAAAGGATCAGGTCACATTCAAGGCCGTCTGCCTCACTCACAAATGTACACAAGGAATATTTATGTGAGAAAATAAAATACTACAACACCAATCGCGTTCTTCGATCAACTAACCAAAATTGACTTCAAATCCCCAAGTCCCACTACAAGTCTAAAGGAGAACGAAGATCCGCAGTCCAAGGACAACGCGCTGCCAACTAACATCCGAATGGAAGAAAATCATCGGGCCTTCAGAAAAAACCTCAAGACCCACCTCTTCTGAAGGATAAGGAAGACAATGGATACCAAGCGCCTTGAGGCGATTCAGTTCGCATTTGTAGCGCCATATAAGTTATTCACTCACTCATAGTCTATGGGCCGAGCATTTGACTGGAAATGTACCATTGCGGCGTTGTACAGTTTAGCTGCTTGTCGAATCTTCTTAGAACTTTCGACAGACACCATAAGCCTTCAATGACAGATTCAACGTTTGTATGTTTTTAGCTGCTTCGTCGAATCTTCGTCAGCCTTACGGCTTCACTGCCCGTTTCCTACCGCGCATGCGCAAATCGTACATCGCTTTGTGAATGGGCGACTGCCTCCTGGGATACACACAGTTCCCAGAAGGCAGCGTGGCTCATTCACAAGAAGGCACAGCGAAGTAGGACGAGCCTGAAGATCCTCTGCGGTGGAAGAAGAGGGAGAAGAGCTACTTCCGCATAGCAACAGCCCTTTCAGGTGAGTATAAAAAAAAATCCATTTTTTTATTTTATTTTAGGAAAGAAAAAAAAAAATGGGTGGAACTCCACTTTAAGGTTAGACACATTTGACCGCAGATTCGAAAGAAACAGATTGCTATTGTCTGCGCCATGTCGAATCTCCTATCTATCTAACAAAAAAAAGAAAAAAGCATTTTTTATGTTGGATCTTTCAGATCTCGGATTCTGCTCTTTCGTTTTCATTTGTTAAAATGATAACGAAAATACCCGAAATTCAGACGAAAATATATGTCTATTAGCTAGTGCATTCCAGGGGCAACCAGGGCCGTCTTTACCGCAGGGCAAATGGGGCAGGTGCCCTGGGCCCTGTCACTGTTGGGGGCCCAAAGCAACCCCCTTTAAAAAAAAAAAATGTTTTTTTTTTTTTTTTTTTAGGGGTCCGGAGGCCCCCAGGGGCCTGGAGGACCCCAGGGCCCCAGATGGCAACCCCCCTTTTTTTTTATTTATTTTTAAATAAAAAAAAATCTATATTTTTATTAAAGGGACAATTTTTTAATATATTTTTATTTTATTTTTTTATTAAAGGGCCAATTTTTTTTTTAGAGGTCTGGGGGTCCCCAGGGGCCCATAGTTCCCCAGGGCCCCGGATGACAACCCCCCTTTTTTTATAAAAAAAAAATATTTTTATATATATATATATATATATATATATATATATATATATATATATATATATATATATATATAAAAATGTTTATTATTATTATTATTATAGGACCCAGAGGTCCCCAGGGCCCCGGATGGCAATCCCCCTTTTTTTTATAAAAAACATTTTTTTTATATATTTTATTTCTTTTTTTTCTTTATATATATATATATATATATATATATATATATATATATATATATTTATTATTAAAGGGCTCAGAGGTCCCCATGTGGCAAACACCCTTTATCTTTTTTATAAATGTTTATTTTTTTATTTTTGTTTATATATTTTTTTTATTTTTATTTTTATTTAAGGGCCCAGAGGTCCCCAGGGCCCTGGATGGCAACCCCCCCTTTTTTTTTTATAAATGTTTCTTTATATATATTTTTTATTAAAGGGCCCAGAGGTCCCGGATGGCAACCCCCTTTTTTTTGTAATTTATTTTTATTAAAAAAAAAAATATTAAAGGGCCCAGAGGTCCCCAGGGCCCCAGATGGCAACCCCCTTTTTAAAATATATTTTTTATATATATTTTTTATTTCTTTTTTTCTTTTTATTAAAGGGCCCAGAGGTCCCCAGGGCCCCGGATGGCTACACCCCTTTTTTATATATATTTTTCTTTATTTCTTTTTTTGTAAAGGGCCCCCCGCTTCTAAATTTGCGGCAGCCCCCCCCCTGCTTCTCAATTTCAGGCGGCAGCACCACCCATCCCGGTTCTCTGCTCCAGGGGGCCCATGCCTGAAGCTGTGTAAGTGGCCCCATAATTCCTGATGGCGGCCCTGCCTCCCGTTAAGCCCCTGTGCTGCCCACAAATCAGGCTGAAAATCATCAGCGGCACACAGCCAGTGACAATACTGCTTCCCTTCCCAGTGTTTTAAAATGTACAGCACCCCTGGCTTCCCTTTAGACGCGCACTTCTCCCTTCCTGCCACTGGGTGCTGCTTGCATATAAAAGTGAATTAGAATGTGATTTTATAACATCCCCAGTTTGCTCTTCCTGAGGCTGACTTCTTCATGTCCTGCTCCCCAAGGTATGTCACTGTTTGCTAATCTATATTGTAAATTGAAGTTTTCTGTAGAGTGTGCCCAAAGTCTTTATAATATTTGATGATTCACTGCAGGTCTGGTCAGTGTTTTAAAAAGTTCCTCTATTTTACACATGGCATGGCATGGGGTCACAGCACCGTCTGTCCATTCTGCTTTAGCACCATGGGACCCCATGCCATGCCATGTGTAAAATAGAGGAACTCTTTAAATCACAGACCAGACCTGCAGTCCAGGCTGAGTAAAGCCTCAGAGTACATGACATTACTGTCTGTATTTAACTGCTTGATGGGCTTATTTTGGGCCTGGCTGGTTCACATGTATGTGTTTCCTGCAAAGAAAAGCGCATGCCTCATGTAATAGGCTGCGCACACGGCACGCTTATGCCCATCAAGCAGTGAAATACAGCACTGTCTGTCCATTCTGCTGTCTGCTGTGACTTATCTGCACTTCCCGCACTGTCAAACTTGCTGCATTTTTAGATGTTTAGGTCGCGCTTTTAAAAACACAGTGCGTTTGTGTGTGCAAGAACTGCAGGTAAGTAGCATGGTGCAAAAGCAGAATGGATTTCAAGGCAACTGTATTTTTAAAATGCTGAATGCACCTTTTTTCTGCAGGAAACAAAGGCATGGCAGCCCATTCAAATCAATGGGCTGCTGTACCTGCACAAATGAGGACCGCCAAAACATACATGTGAACCAGCCAGGCCCAAAATAAGCTGGCGGGGGGCCCAAAAAAAATGTTTGCCCTGGGCCCAAACCATATTAAAGACGGCCCTGGGGGCAACAAATATAAAAGAACTAAAGGTAATCCTAGGTGGCTAAATACTAGTGTAACAAGGCATAATAATGAAAAATGGCAATCTTTAAAAAATATTTAAAAAATATAAAGCCAAAGGGTCACTATCGGCTTTCCAAAACTACAAAGAATGCAATAAGAAGGGGACGTGTATTAATGCAAAAAAAGTTTTAAAAACTGCAGTTTTTTTTGAAGCAGTGATTTTATTTACAATAAAAGTGAAATATTCCTTTAAATATCATACTTGAGGGGTGTCTATAGTATGCCTGTAAAGTTGTACATTTTTCCCGTGTTTAGAACCGTCCCTGCAGCAAAATTACATTTCTAAAGGAAAAAAAGTAATTCAAAACTGATCTCGGCTGTAATGTATTTTTGGGTCCCGGAAATACAGATAAAAGTCATTGAAAAAAATGGCATGGGTTACCCCCCCCCAGTCCATTACCAGGCCTTTTGGGTCTGGTATGGATATTAAAGGAAACCCAAACCAAAATTAAAAAAAAATAATTGTGTGGGGGTCCCCCCAAATTCCATACCAGACCCTTCAGGTCTGGTATGGAAATTAAGGGGAACCCTGTGACATTTAAAAAAATAAATCCATACCAGACCCTTATCTGAGCACGCAACCTGGCAGGCTGCAGGAAAAGAGGGGGGACGAAAGAGCGCCCCCTCCTGAACCATACCAGGCCACATGCCCTCAACATGGGTCTGTGACCCCCAAAGCACATTGTCCCCATGTTGATGGGGACAAGGGCCTCATCCCCACAGCCCTTTCCTGGTGGTTGTGGGGGTCTGTGAGCAGGGGGCTTTTTGGAATCTGAAAGCCCCCTTTAACAAGGGAACCCCAGATCCCGCCCCTCCCATGTGAATTGGTAATAATAATAAAATAAATTCCAGCGATTTAAATCCATCTCGAGTTCCGGAACGAGAAAAAAAAAAGCTCTGATGCCCTAGGGGGGAGGGGTCACCTGTACACATCACTGGGTGTCCCACAGCAATTCCCCATGGCGTCAGAGGGGGCAGGGTCACCCACACATGTATCGAGTGGCCCCGCCCTCAGCTATATAACAGCTGTCACAGCGGTAGATGCGTCATTCGACGGGGGCCGCCCATGAAGGCAGAGCTATTGCAGCATTTTTTTGTGTTCAGGAGGGGGAGCGATCTCTCGTCCCCCCCTCTTTTCCTGCAGCCTGCCAGGTTGCGTGCTCGAATAAGGGTCTGGTATGGATTTTGAGGGGGACCCCTATGCCATTTTTTTTAAATTGGCACAGGGTTCCCCTTAATATTCATACCACACCCAAAGGGCCTGGTAAAGGACTGGGGGAGGAAACCCATGCCATTTTTTTCAATGAATTTTATCTGTATAGCTGGGACTCGACAATTCATTACAGCCGCGAGCAGTTTTAAATGACTTTTTTCCTTTAGAAATGTCATTTTGCTGCAGAGACTGTTCTAAACACGGGAAAATGCACCACTTTACAGGCATACTATAGACACCCCCCAGGTACGAAATTTGAAGGAATATTTCACAATTTATTGTTTCACTTTAAGCATTATTAAAATCACTGCTCTCGGAAAAACAACTGTGTTTAAAACTTTTTTTTTGCATTGATACATGTTCCCGGGGGCAGGACCCAGGTCCCCAAACACTTTTTATGACAATAACTTGCATATAAGTATAAAACAAGGGGGGAACTAATGCGCAAACCAGCCTAACCCGGGAAAAAATATATATAGTGGTACAAATAAATTAAAAGTTACAATCAAGCAGCAGCCACAACTAATAGTGCTCACGCACTGACAGCATATGATAGACAGGGGGATGTAGTGGCGCTTGCAAATACTAAAAACCGACAATAATTTAAAACAATAAAATATTCTAAACAATGATTCCTAAAGTATGAGAGTGAGTCCGTCCTCTACTGGGGTAAAAATGTGTAACACTCGAGGTCTATGCCCAAAGAATACCATCCAACATCAATAATTAGATGTGGAAGGAACTGCGAGTGAATAAATAATGAAATCCAATGGATAAAAGTGCCTGACTGGCCGCACAGTGTACATGGGATAATAATCCTTTTTTAAAAAATATGTGTCATCAATCCTTAAAGTGCTTGATGAAAAACAAGTGCAAAGTGCTAATAATTAAAACAATAATAGCAGTGAATGAAAGCTCCAGCTCTCCTGGAAAGTAGTGGTTAATTACTAATTAGCAAACACATGCAGGAAAAAGCAACAACTGAAAAGAAGTCCAAAAATGCAAGTGTCCTAAAAACCTAAACGGTTCAATCATAAAACTGTTGTTTTTCTGTGCAATGAAAAAGATATAATAATATAATAATAAAATAAAAAATAAAATAAAAAAATAAAAAAATCATAAATAATAGTCCAAAAACAGATAGTACAATAAAACTATATCCAGTGCACAATCAAGTGATAATGAAAATATTAAAAATAAAGTCCAAAGTGCAAAGTGCATCTGTGCTCCATTCAACAATTCAGATGATCAGTGGTTAATTCAGTGAAGACTTGTTACATTGTGCTCATTCAATGAAGACTTGTTACATTGTGCTCATATGTCTGTGAATCAAACCAGCCCGATTTTCCTCAGTGTGGGGATTGTTTTTACCAGCCTCTTACCTTCTTGAGGCTTTTACCAAGCCTGTAACAGGAGCTGCTCTGCAGTCACATAAATACAATCCAGGATCCAAAGACGGCTCACACTCCTCCCCATTCAGGCTCTCAAAAAGAAACACAGGAATGCCTCCATAGCATAAAACCACAGGATATCAGTTTAATAAAGAAAAACGAATACACTCACAAACATTGCTGTGTTAAACAGCGTGTGTACAATCGAGTGTCACCGCTCTGCGGCCGCAAAGCAGGTGACTTCACCAGCAAGCCCTCTGTGTCCTCCTCACGCGTATCGCGACAGCCCTACGTCGCTTAATCATAGGATAGAGGGCAGCTGGTGTGGACATGATTTTTATAGCGCCGGCATCACAAGTAAAGAGCTATGCAATTAGATAGCAATCATAAAATAAAAGTACATCTACATCATTGCGATCAATCTAGACATATAGTGTTTCTACAGTGATGTTAGATAAAATATGAATATATATAAAAAAACACATAATTCAGACACAGCGATCCTCTGAGTTAAGTGCTCCCTCTAGTGGTAGGAGGAAGGAATAGTATAAGTAAGATATAGGTGGACTGTTAAATGTCGCCACCTGCTGGAAATGTAAGGTGCATATTTCAAATGCCCAGCCATCCACCTCATTGTCATGCTGAACATTTAGATTAATCCAATTATATTCAGAGAGACAGAACATAATAAGAAAAAAGGCAGTGCGGAACCCAGGTAGGCAATCTTCTACTAATTTATGAAATAATTCATAAGTATAAAAACCCTGATCAAGGCTAAAATATATGTGGTGGGGAGATATAAAGCCACAATAAAATAAAATTAAAATGAATAATCCAATGTAAAAAACCCCTTATGTGGCAATATTAACCATAAAGTGACTCATATGTATAAAACAATGGCCAAGGCTAATAAATATATGGTAAAAAATTCCAGAGCCACAATAAGAAATATAATAAGGAATAAATGTTAAAAATGTCAATATAAAATGGCAATAAAAAGGAAAATCCAATACTGTAAGACCAATACATGGTTGCGCTAATCAAATAACCAGGACCAGTAAATAAGTACGGTGATGTAACCCTAAAACCACAGCAGTACCTATTTAAAATTATTGGTAAAATAATTATAAAATCACTAGTAAAAGAATCAGGCAAATAGGTAGTTAAAAGTTGGATATAAAACAATTCAAATCAAACTCGACATTGTGCCCCTGTGGCGTGAGGGTGCATAACTCGTGTATCCAACGAGATTCTGCCTGACTAATTTTCTGCACTTTATTGTCTCCTCTCCAATGCGGTTTGTATTTCTCTATCCCCCACACCATCAATGACGAGGGGTCTCTATTGTGGCACTGGTCATAGTGGCGGGATAGACTATGCTTGGGGAACCCATTGATTATGTTTTGTGTGTGTTCCCGAAGTCTTTTCCGCAATTTCCTTTTTGTTCTGCCCACATATTGAATCTTGCATGGACATTCCAACAAGTACACTACCCCCTCCGTCTCACAGGAGATAAATTCTTTGATTTTATATTGTTTCCCTGTAAAACAGGAATTGAAAGTCTCTTTCTTCTTTTTGCTCTCTTTGGTGCGTTTGCAAGTAAAGCATTTTTTACACGGATAGTACCCTTTCTCATTAAAAAATGAAAAACTTTTTTTCTCTGGTGGATCTAGTACGTTTTTAGCAATAATATCTCTCAGCGTTGGGGCCCTCCTATATGTGAATAGGGGTTTTTCAGGAAGTACCTGTGCCAAATGTCGGTCGGCCTTCACAATATGCCAATATTTTTTACAGATCGCCTCTATTTGCTTGTGTTGTACACTATAATCCATTATTAATGGTATTTTTCCAGTGAAGGAGCTGTTTCTCACAGAGTCCTGGATCAGCGTGTCTCTATCCAAAGTGACTACATCTTTGATTTTTTTCTCAATAAAATCTGGTTTGTAACCTTTTTCTATAAATCTTTTGCCAATAAAATCAGCCTGTTCCAGGAATACGTTGGTTTTCGTACAGTTTCTCCTCAATCTCAAGAGCTGACCCTTCGGTATATTCTCTAACCAGGGATTGTGGTGGCAGCTGTCCAGAGGCAGATAACTATTTCTGTCCACAGTTTTAAAATGAGTTTGAGTTACTAGTTTCGTCCCTTCTTTAGTAATCTCAAGGTCCAGAAAGTTGATTTTTTCATCACTCAGCTCCCAGGTTAATTTAATATTCTTGTCATTTGAGTTAAGATAAAAACCGAAGTCAATAAGACTCTCCTTATCCCCATCCCATATAATTAAAATATCATCAATAAAACGCCTGTATAAAAGTAACTGCTGTGGTTTCCTATTATATAAAACCTCTGCTTCCCACTCTGCCATGTAGAGATTCGCAACACTTGGTGCATATTTTGCGCCCATGGCAATTCCACAAATTTGCTTGTAATACTCATGCCCGTACCAAAAATAATTATGATCCAAACTATATTCCAAACAATTAGAGATAAACTTTTTTTGTGCATTTTTTAAGTCACTTAAAGTGTTCAGTGCCCAATTGGTGGCCTGTACTGCTTCCTTGTGGTTGATGATTGTGTAAAGTGATGATACATCTGCAGTAGCCAAATACACTGTATTTCCATCTAGTGAGATAGTATCTAATAGCTGAATCAAGTGTTTTGTGTCTCGGAGATAGGATTCGGTTTTTTTCACTAAGGGTTGTAGGAACCAGTCTATGTATTCTCCTATTCTCGCACCTACGGAATTTATTCCATTCACAATGGGTCTTCCTGGAGGTTCATCTCTTGATTTGTGTATTTTTGGGAGTGTGTACAGAACTGGGATTTTGCATCCTACAGGTTGTAAATATTTCGCTTCTTTCTTGTTTAGTAGGTCTTTCTTGGTCCCTCTTTCTACAAGTTTCGCTAGATCATCTTTATACCGGATTATGGGGTTCCCTGGCAGTTTTAAATATGTTGTGTTATCACTCAATTGGCGATCAATCTCCTTTTTGTAGGCCACTTTGGACTGGACAACAATAGCCCCCCCCTTATCGGCTGGTCTTACAACTACATCATTTCTTTCTTCTAATTTTCGTATGCCATTCTTAATGTCCCCTGGATCAGATATTCTCTTGATTTTCATGTCATACAAGTCTTTTAGTACCATCCGTCTGAAGGCTTCAATATGTCCATCATTACTTATGGGCGGCTTGAAAACTGATTTATTTCTAAGATTACTGTATACAACATCTGTTTCTTCAGTAATATTTCTGGTTATACCTTCTCCAGGTTTATTCATCATATATTTCTTTATGTGGAGACTTCTTGCAAATTTATTAATGTCCACATATGCATCAAACTTATTGAAGTTTTTCTTTGGGGCATATTTCAGGCCTTTATCCAGTACTTTGATTTCCTCCTTAGTTAATTCTACTCCGCTGATATTGATGATTCCTTCTCCTATTGGTCTCTTCTTCTTCTGCTTCTTTGCTCCCGCCCTGCATCCTCTCTTTGATTTCCGTGTCCTCCAGATTGATTTTCTTGGGTCCTTCCTGGTGTTGCTCTCGTCCTCTCTTCTCTGTCCCGATTCCTCTGAGCATCCTGGTTCCTGTGATCTCCTTTCCTTGTTTCGCCTGGTCTGGGTTCCGGACTCCAATTCCTCGAATTCTGCACCCCATTCTCCCGATGACGCCTGGGGGATTCTTGGCGTCTCTGCTCTAAAAAACGCCTTGGTGATCCGTTTCTATTTTCTCTTCCATGAGAATAGTGCCGATTTGGTGTTCTCCTATTTTCATAATGTCTTGGTGTTCTTCCTCCTCCACCATCATCTCGTCGCAAATGGTCATAATGATTATATACAGGTACGTTATATGAATTTTCATACATTCGTCTGTCTTCCTGTTGATAATAGTTTCCTTCTCTTCTAGGGTTCTCATAGTAATTACCTTCTTGGTAAGCTTGATTTCTCCATGGTGGTGTCCGTGATCTTCCCCTATATGGCATCTGTTGGTGTGGTCTAGGGGCAACATAGGTATTGGGGTTTTGCCAGTTCTTTTTCCAGAAAGGTTTCCAACCATTGTTGTTCCCATTTTTTCTGGGTTTTTGGTTCGGGGTGTTTACCCCTTGATGTGTTCCCGTAGTGTTAGTGTTCTGACTTGTTGTGTTTTCACTGCTAGCATTTTGCCTCATATCCAGTTCAGGTGAACTCCTATTTGATGCAATCCCTGATTCTTCTAGTTTATTCTGCCATTTAAATACCAGATCATCTTCATAATCTTTCATATCTCTCTGGTATTTTCTTTTTTTCCTTGCAACTGTCTCCTTGTCCTTTTGCTCCATATCTCTCTGTAACTGTTTAGATAGGGCTATAAATTCGGGAAGTTCTTTACTGCCTTCTAGATTTGTTTTTAATTCGGTAACGTTTCGATCAATTGTTCTAATTTTACGTTGTTTTCTTTTTATCAGTAATGCCAACAATTCAAGACCTTTGTCATTAAAAAACTGAAACCACTCATCAGTGGATTCCTTATCGGTTAGGCCATCATTAATGGGTACATCCCACCTTAATCTCCTTGGGATCAATCTATCCTTGATGTACTTCTCATGGGTTGCAATATCCCACCAGGCATTGATTTTTTTCTCCATCAGATGACCCATTTTTCTAAAGCTGTTTTCAATATTCCCTGCTGGGTTTTCCTCTGGTTTCTCAAAGATATTTTCCATATCAATTTCCCTATTTTCAAGGAATCTAAATACTTCCATGGTTTGCTGCACAAGTAGTGTAGATCTAATAATCAGTATAAAACAAGGGGGGAACTAATGCGCAAACCAGCCTAACCCGGGAAAAAATATATATAGTGGTACAAATAAATTAAAAGTTACAATCAAGCAGCAGCCACAACTAATAGTGCTCACGCACTGACAGCATATGATAGACAGGGGGATGTAGTGGCGCTTGCAAATACTAAAAACCGACAATAATTTAAAACAATAAAATATTCTAAACAATGATTCCTAAAGTATGAGAGTGAGTCCGTCCTCTACTGGGGTAAAAATGTGTAACACTCGAGGTCTATGCCCAAAGAATACCATCCAACATCAATAATTAGATGTGGAAGGAACTGCGAGTGAATAAATAATGAAATCCAATGGATAAAAGTGCCTGACTGGCCGCACAGTGTACATGGGATAATAATCCTTTTTTAAAAAATATGTGTCATCAATCCTTAAAGTGCTTGATGAAAAACAAGTGCAAAGTGCTAATAATTAAAACAATAATAGCAGTGAATGAAAGCTCCAGCTCTCCTGGAAAGTAGTGGTTAATTACTAATTAGCAAACACATGCAGGAAAAAGCAACAACTGAAAAGAAGTCCAAAAATGCAAGTGTCCTAAAAACCTAAACGGTTCAATCATAAAACTGTTGTTTTTCTGTGCAATGAAAAAGATATAATAATATAATAATAAAATAAAAAATAAAATAAAAAAATAAAAAAATCATAAATAATAGTCCAAAAACAGATAGTACAATAAAACTATATCCAGTGCACAATCAAGTGATAATGAAAATATTAAAAATAAAGTCCAAAGTGCAAAGTGCATCTGTGCTCCATTCAACAATTCAGATGATCAGTGGTTAATTCAGTGAAGACTTGTTACATTGTGCTCATTCAATGAAGACTTGTTACATTGTGCTCATATGTCTGTGAATCAAACCAGCCCGATTTTCCTCAGTGTGGGGATTGTTTTTACCAGCCTCTTACCTTCTTGAGGCTTTTACCAAGCCTGTAACAGGAGCTGCTCTGCAGTCACATAAATACAATCCAGGATCCAAAGACGGCTCACACTCCTCCCCATTCAGGCTCTCAAAAAGAAACACAGGAATGCCTCCATAGCATAAAACCACAGGATATCAGTTTAATAAAGAAAAACGAATACACTCACAAACATTGCTGTGTTAAACAGCGTGTGTACAATCGAGTGTCACCGCTCTGCGGCCGCAAAGCAGGTGACTTCACCAGCAAGCCCTCTGTGTCCTCCTCACGCGTATCGCGACAGCCCTACGTCGCTTAATCATAGGATAGAGGGCAGCTGGTGTGGACATTTGGCAGTAGCCAAATACACTGTATTTCCATCTAGTGAGATAGTATCTAATAGCTGAATCAAGTGTTTTGTGTCTCGGAGATAGGATTCGGTTTTTTTCACTAAGGGTTGTAGGAACCAGTCTATGTATTCTCCTATTCTCGCACCTACGGAATTTATTCCATTCACAATGGGTCTTCCTGGAGGTTCATCTCTTGATTTGTGTATTTTTGGGAGTGTGTACAGAACTGGGATTTTGCATCCTACAGGTTGTAAATATTTCGCTTCTTTCTTGTTTAGTAGGTCTTTCTTGGTCCCTCTTTCTACAAGTTTCGCTAGATCATCTTTATACCGGATTATGGGGTTCCCTGGCAGTTTTAAATATGTTGTGTTATCACTCAATTGGCGATCAATCTCCTTTTTGTAGGCCACTTTGGACTGGACAACAATAGCCCCCCCCTTATCGGCTGGTCTTACAACTACATCATTTCTTTCTTCTAATTTTCGTATGCCATTCTTAATGTCCCCTGGATCAGATATTCTCTTGATTTTCATGTCATACAAGTCTTTTAGTTCAGCATGACAATGAGGTGGATGGCTGGGCATTTGAAATATGCACCTTACATTTCCAGCAGGTGGCGACATTTAACAGTCCACCTATATCTTACTTATACTATTCCTTCCTCCTACCACTAGAGGGAGCACTTAACTCAGAGGATCGCTGTGTCTGAATTATGTGTTTTTTTATATATATTCATATTTTATCTAACATCACTGTAGAAACACTATATGTCTAGATTGATCGCAATGATGTAGATGTACTTTTATTTTATGATTGCTATCTAATTGCATAGCTCTTTACTTGTGATGCCGGCGCTATAAAAATCATGTCCACACCAGCTGCCCTCTATCCTATGATTAAGCGACGTAGGGCTGTCGCGATACGCGTGAGGAGGACACAGAGGGCTTGCTGGTGAAGTCACCTGCTTTGCGGCCGCAGAGCGGTGACACTCGATTGTACACACGCTGTTTAACACAGCAATGTTTGTGAGTGTATTCGTTTTTCTTTATTAAACTGATATCCTGTGGTTTTATGCTATGGAGGCATTCCTGTGTTTCTTTTTGAGAGCCTGAATGGGGAGGAGTGTGAGCCGTCTTTGGATCCTGGATTGTATTTATGTGACTGCAGAGCAGCTCCTGTTACAGGCTTGGTAAAAGCCTCAAGAAGGTAAGAGGCTGGTAAAAACAATCCCCACACTGAGGAAAATCGGGCTGGTTTGATTCACAGACATATGAGCACAATGTAACAAGTCTTCATTGAATGAGCACAATGTAACAAGTCTTCACTGAATTAACCACTGATCATCTGAATTGTTGAATGGAGCACAGATGCACTTTGCACTTTGGACTTTATTTTTAATATTTTCATTATCACTTGATTGTGCACTGGATATAGTTTTATTGTACTATCTGTTTTTGGACTATTATTTATGATTTTTTTATTTTTTTATTTTATTTTTTATTTTATTATTATATTATTATATCTTTTTCATTGCACAGAAAAACAACAGTTTTATGATTGAACCGTTTAGGTTTTTAGGACACTTGCATTTTTGGACTTCTTTTCAGTTGTTGCTTTTTCCTGCATGTGTTTGCTAATTAGTAATTAACCACTACTTTCCAGGAGAGCTGGAGCTTTCATTCACTGCTATTATTGTTTTAATTATTAGCACTTTGCACTTGTTTTTCATCAAGCACTTTAAGGATTGATGACACATATTTTTTAAAAAAGGATTATTATCCCATGTACACTGTGCGGCCAGTCAGGCACTTTTATCCATTGGATTTCATTATTTATTCACTCGCAGTTCCTTCCACATCTAATTATTGATGTTGGATGGTATTCTTTGGGCATAGACCTCGAGTGTTACACATTTTTACCCCAGTAGAGGACGGACTCACTCTCATACTTTAGGAATCATTGTTTAGAATATTTTATTGTTTTAAATTATTGTCGGTTTTTAGTATTTGCAAGCGCCACTACATCCCCCTGTCTATCAACTTGCATATAAGCCTTTAAAATTAGCACTTTTGGTTTATCATGTTAGTGTCCCATAGACTTTAACAGGGTTCTGCGGCTTTTGAATTTTCCCCAAACTCATCATATTGTTCGGTGTTCGCCAGAACATCGAAACAACCAAAGTTCGGCCCGAGCCATTTGCCCATCCCTAGTCCAAATCACTTGTTTAGGAACATAAGTGGCCCCAGATGAGACTAGGACATCAACAGAGGCGTTGGCCGTGGCACAGATGGTGTTGTCACGGCCGGATTATTGCTGTCTGCGTGAATACATCGCTGGTGGGGGCGAGGAGATGAAGCCCCAATTTACCAATCTTTTAATGCCTTCTTTAGGAGTGAAGATATTGGTTGCTTGATTTTGGAATGTCACCATCAATTTAGTGGGGAAACCCCACTTGTAGGTGATGTTGCGATCCCGGAGAACTGCAGTGTCTTGATTAATTTCTTGATGCTTCTGTGCAGTGGCAGCTGAGATATCTGTGTAAAGCAAGATTGAGGAGTAAGGATCTGGCTGGGAAGCGCTAGTGTGGGCTAAAGACATGTCCTTTTCATTAACATGGAAGAAATTAATATGTGCCAGCACATCTCGCGGGACCGTTTCTAGTAGGTAATTTGGGGAATAAGCTTGAGGAACATTTGCTGAATGTAGTGGATGGGGTCTGGAGTTTTGATAGGCTCAAGGATGTCTCTGAACTTTATATTATTCCTCCTAGAGTGATCCTCCAGGTCGCCCACTTTAGCTTGTAAAAATCTGATTTCTTGTGAGTGCTGGTGGTATGCCTTAGATGCTTCATGGTGGGCATGAAGCATCTAATGGTGGGCAGTGGTATGTTCTGTAATCAACCTCTCAAGTATTTCTTAACGCTCCTCTATCTGATCCACTCTGGATTGAAGGGAGGATAAGGATGAGCTGAGCTCATTATGTAAGTAATTTTTTTCAGGGACAGTGGCATCAGTTTCAGGGTGTGTTCTGAGGCAGGCTGGTCACTGGCAGGGAGAGCAGCCAGGGATTCCTGTGTGCTTTTACTTTCTTCAAGTTCATCACAGTGCTGTTTTTTTATACAGTGGGACTTTTGAGGTAGAGGGTGCTGGGGACTGTGCTGCCCGCTTGCCTCTGCCAGCAGGTGAGCTTTGATGAGGTGGAGAGTCGGGCTCAGTGCTGTCCATGTCTTCCAGGTTGTGTGCTGGTGCCTCTGTTGCTGGCATGGGAGGAGGGGGAGACGCCGCTCCAGCGCCATTTTGTCTGTGACTCTCTGTGTATAGAAGTCTGTGAGGCGGCACGACTTGTATGTGCAGCTGTATTTCTTCTTTGCCATACTGCTGTGATCCTCAGTGTTCCAGCTCGACTCCATTGTAGAGAGAGGGGGGAAAGGCGGCTGTGACAGGCAGAGGGTTGCTTATTGTCCCAGGGCTGAGCGGAGGCCATGGGTCAAGAGGCCATCTTGCTCCGTGGCCAGCCAGATTGGGGAATAGGTGTCCGAACAAGACACATAGGAGCATTTAAATACAATCTGCTGCTCTGTTTACCCACTTATGGGCTGCTGCCACCGCCCCTGGTGGATGTGGGTGCATCTGGGATTCCAACCAGTAGAGTTAGAAACTGTTATTTGCTATTGGGGGTTACATATTGAGTCATACAGAAGACCTAAATAAAAAGTGATTCAGCGCTGGAAAATAAATACAAATTAAACTAAATTGCAAGCCAGCACTGTAGATATAACTCAAGAATATCTCAAAGTGAATATATAGAAAAAATAGTGCAGCGCAAATAATACAATAAATACAATAATAAATCAATAAATCAATTTGGTAAAGTCCATAAAGTGCAAAGTGATAAAAGTGCTCCAAAAAATCAATGGTGATCAAAAAGTGCAATAATCTTCAACAGATCCGTGACCCACAGGAAAGGGTTAACCTCCACCAAGAGTAAAGGGTGGCCTCTCACCTCAATACTTCGACCTGTGGCTAGGTCAAAAGGCAAGAAGCAAAATCTCCAGAGATAGGTAATCAGCTTTACATGGGTTCAATTCCAAAGAATCCACCAGATGGCACCAGCGGGCAATAAGCAAGGCAACACTCTCCCATACAGCAATAACATGGACCGAAAAGGAGTAAGAAGGACAATTCTAAGTGCTAACTGCTTAAAACGTTTAATGAAATTTAAAAGCATATGATAAAAAACTCACATAGTCCTGCACTCATAGACCGAGTGCAGGTATAACAGCAGTTACCGGAACGAACGTCCGGATCAATGTACACAGCTTGTTGGGTCTCTGTGAGGCAAACGCGGATGACGTCGACGTAGCTCCTCCCCCTCGTACGCGTTACGTCCCAAAGTGGGCGGGACTTCATCAGCGTGGGGCGGGGATCTCCGTGAACGTCCCGCAGCGCAATATATACCATGTGGTTGCCATAGCAACATTCACAGGGACTAGTTAGCCAGCGCCATCTTGTGTCCACAAAGCAGAGTACAAGATAGATAAAATATTTATTTAAGGGCCAAAAAGTTACAATACAATTAGCCTAAGGCTGGCGCCATCTAGTGTTTAAAGAAAAAAACACCAGACAAAGGATAATAAATCCTAATGTACATCAGCCAGGCAATATAAAATTAAAAACAAACGAATAAATAATATAAATTAGACGTCAGCCGCCTTTACCTCTTCCAGACCTCAATTATCACATGATCATCATCATAAGAACCAAGCAGTAATTAAATAATTCAATAAAAACATTTAAAATAAAATACAGATATATTATTTAAAATTTATATATAAAAATAAAAATTATATATATAAAAATCCCCAATAAATTTCTCAACGATTAGATATAAAACAGTTGAGATCAAACTCAACGTTTAATCCCAACGGCACTGAAACCTTCATCTCATAGATCCAATAGGATTCACGACGACTTAATTGTCGAATGTAGTGACCCCCTCTCCAGTGTCTAGAGACCTTCTCTATACCCCAGAATTTGAGGCATTTGGGGTCTCTTTGATGATGGTCTCTAAAGTGTTTAGATACACTATGGGTCTTAATGCCACGTTTAATGTTGCTCACATGCTCGCCCACTCTCACGTGCAGCTCACGTGAGGTGCGCCCTATATATTGTAACCCACAGTCACACTCGAGCATATATACTACACCCTCTGTGGCACAGGTGATTAGCTGCTTTATCGGATATTCTACGTGGGTTACATTAGAAGTAAAAGTTTTACGTTTTTTAATGTTCAGTTTTGCATGTTTGCATGTGGCACATCTGCCACAGGCATA
The DNA here is from genome assembly GCF_905171775.1 of Rana temporaria. NCBI lineage: Eukaryota > Metazoa > Chordata > Amphibia > Anura > Ranidae > Rana > Rana temporaria. Next base: position 23,610,285 of record NC_053489.1, on the reverse strand, counting down.
GAACCCTGACAAAAAATTAAAGAGCCTGGGACGAGGAATAACAGGAGGGTCAGTGACTCCAGGGGCCAATCTATCTCTCAAAGACGGTGCTTTTTTATAGATAAACTGAGGCCTCTCAGGAAGCGCAGGGCCAAGGATTGAATCTCCCCTTAGTATCGGCCAATATTTGGCAACAATTTTTTCAAATGCTTTGTGTTGGACATTAAAATCCAATAGCATCTTGAAATTATTGTTCACTAGATCATCTTTGGGAGGATTATCTTGTATCATCAAATTTCTATCTGCAATCCTGATTTTCTCTATTTCTTGCTCTATCATATGGACTTTACCAAATTGATTTATTGATTTATTATTGTATTTATTGTATTATTTGCGCTGCACTATTTTTTCTATATATTCACTTTGAGATATTCTTGAGTTATATCTACAGTGCTGGCTTGCAATTTAGTTTAATTTGTATTTATTTTCCAGCGCTGAATCACTTTTTATTTACTTTTGCACCCAATTCAATTTTTATTTAGCAGCAGGAATGGATGTATTTTCTTACTTGGAGGATAGGGAGATTACTCTCACCGAAGTATTTTCTAAAAATATTGCTGATTCCGATCCAGGTGATTTGATTGTTTCTTTCAAAAAATTAGGACATCTATTTGAAAAGAAAATCAAAGCCTGGTGGGATATTGCCACCTTTGAGCAATACATGACAGCAAAAATCATCGCCAGACGTCTAAGGTGGGATTTACCACCGAATGACGGGCTGGTTGATGATGAATCTAACAAAGAATGGTTTAACTTCTTTAACAATAAGGGTTTTGAATTAATAAAATTCTTATTGGCCCGCAAACAGCGCAAAAAGCTCTGGTTAGAGGGCCAGATTCAAACAATTTCTGATCATATCGAAGTACACAAGGATACTCCTGAGTTTGTGCGTCTCTCCGGGGAGCTCAAAATCAAACTTATTAAGTGGGATAAAGACTCCCAGGAGAAAAAACGCAAAAAATTCCTGCGTGATGTAGGAGACTTTGATATATCTAATGTATATAAGTGGCAATCCTTAAGTTCAATTACTGGAGTAGCTGCTTTGCCATCCTCTATGGATACGGCAGAGCCATTACCCACCCCTGGGGTACAAGAGGCCGCAGCCTTCTGGAGTGTCAATCCCAGACGGGATAAGACCCCTACGGCATCTGGCACTCCGATAGGTAAAGGTCTTGGCCCACATAAGGGAAGAGGAAAAAATAAAAACACTAGGGGCAAAGCAAGCTCATCAGGTGGGAGATCATCCCATACTCCTGTTATACAGGAAACTCCACCCTGGAAAAATGTGCATAGTAAAGGGAGGGGTCAAAATAGAGGTGGAGGAGGTGCCCCTTCTGGAGGTTTCCCCCCCCCCTCTGTCTACTTACAATTACTATGCACCATTGCAAAATTATTGGGATGGACCCCCACCCACTAATCAACAGCATTTTTTAGGGCAAGGGAGGACCCCATGGAGGGGCCCTCCACCCTTCCCACCGACTTGGACCGGAGATTGGAGGGAGCCCCCTCCGTTCCCATACCCTCCTCCACCGATTCAGCCTCCTCTAGGCCCATCCAGGCCCAAAAGAAAAAATCAAGAGGAGTCAGGGGGGGGGGAGAAGAGTCCAAAAGAGCAAGGCCGTGATCGGCACTGGAATCTTTAACCTTAGTGGAGTTGATCTTACTGAGGATGAGATAAGAGTGTTAGATAAAGGTTTAAAATTTGCTCCCGTGCGTAATCTTAATAAGTTTGAAACGTATGTAAGTGTACAGAAGTATATAAGAAACTTAAACTTAAAGAAGTATTTCTTGTCAAATCCAGTTATAAAGAACAATATAGCTGTAACTTCTCATCACTCTACATTGAGAAACAAATCTGTTTTCAATCCCCAATACACTGATACCAAACACTTGGATGTGTTTCGGACTCTTGTCTGTAAAGATCTTGATAGCTTGAGAATCAAGAAAGTGAAAGATTCACAATGTATACAGAGGGGTATTGCCTCTCTGGAAAAACGTAACGAGATTGTTATACGCCCCGCAGATAAGGGGGGGGGTTAGTGGTCCTTAGTAAAACCTATTATTTTGAGGAAATGGGTAGGCTACTTGGTGACCAAGACACCTATCTCTTACTGCGAGGTGATCCAATGGTGAATTTTAAAAATGACCTCCATACTCTGATTGAGAGAGGCAAGGGATCTGGGATCCTCAATAAGAAGGAAGCTGCGTATTTAGACCCTTATTATTGTCGGACACCGATCATATACTTCTTGCCAAAAATGCATAAAAATGCAGAACGGCCTCCAGGCCGCCCGATCGTGAATGGGATCGATTCAGTCAGTTCACGATTGGGGCAGTATTTGGACATATTTTTACAGCCGTTAGTCTGCAAATTGCCTGCGTATCTACGAGATACCAAGCAAATTATCCAAATTCTGAATTCAATCAAGTGTACATCTGAAACGATATTGGTGACAGCTGATGTGGGGTCTTTGTACACCATTATAGGGCACGATGCAGCCCTTACATCGGTTGCATGGGCTCTGGATTCTACTGATCTGGATCCCGAGCATGTTCGTTTTCTTTTGGATAGCTTGGAATTCTGTTGACTTAAAAACTATTTTTGGTTTGATAAGCAGTTTTTTCTTCAGCGTTGCGGAGTTGCAATGGGGGCTCGTTTCGCTCCCAGTGTGGCCAATCTTTTTATGGCCCACTGGGAGCGAGATGCGATCTTCCATGATATGCCATCTCAGCTCCGCTGCTATCGTAGATACATAGACGATATAGTACTTATCTGGGAAGGTGACATGTCATCTTTGAATGCCTTTATGCTTAGGCTGAATTCCAACCAGTTGGGTATAGTCTTGACTTGGACCGTCTCTACGGAACAAGTGACCTTCCTAGACTTAGAGATATCCAAATCTGAGTCTAGATTGGTGACAAAAAATCATTTTAAGATGGTGGATAGGAATGGATACATCCCATTAAATAGCTGCCACCATAGGTTGTGGCTGTGTAACATACCTCGTGGCCAATTTGTAAGATTGCGAAGAAACTGCACTAGGGAATCGGATTTCCTGGTGCAGTCTCGCGAGCTGGCCACTAGGTTTGTTGCTAAGGGATACTCCAAACCTTTGATAGAGCAAGAAATAGAGAAAATCAGGATTGCAGATAGAAATTTGATGATACAAGATAATCCTCCCAAAGATGATCTAGTGAACAATAATTTCAAGATGCTATTGGATTTTAATGTCCAACACAAAGCATTTGAAAAAATTGTTGCCAAATATTGGCCGATACTAAGGGGAGATTCAATCCTTGGCCCTGCGCTTCCTGAGAGGCCTCAGTTTATCTATAAAAAAGCACCGTCTTTGAGAGATAGATTGGCCCCTGGAGTCACTGACCCTCCTGTTATTCCTCGTCCCAGGCTCTTTAATTTTTTGTCAGGGTTCTATGCCTGTGGCAGATGTGCCACATGCAAACATGCAAAACTGAACATTAAAAAACGTAAAACTTTTACTTCTAATGTAACCCACGTAGAATATCCGATAAAGCAGCTAATCACCTGTGCCACAGAGGGTGTAGTATATATGCTCGAGTGTGACTGTGGGTTACAATATATAGGGCGCACCTCACGTGAGCTGCACGTGAGAGTGGGCGAGCATGTGAGCAACATTAAACGTGGCATTAAGACCCATAGTGTATCTAAACACTTTAGAGACCATCATCAAAGAGACCCCAAATGCCTCAAATTCTGGGGTATAGAGAAGGTCTCTAGACACTGGAGAGGGGGTCACTACATTCGACAATTAAGTCGTCGTGAATCCTATTGGATCTATGAGATGAAGGTTTCAGTGCCGTTGGGATTAAACGTTGAGTTTGATCTCAACTGTTTTATATCTAATCGTTGAGAAATTTATTGGGGATTTTTATATATATAATTTTTATATATAAATTTTAAATAATATATCTGTATTTTATTTTAAATGTTTTTATTGAATTATTTAATTACTGCTTGGTTCTTATGATGATGATCATGTGATAATTGAGGTCTGGAAGAGGTAAAGGCGGCTGACGTCTAATTTATATAATTTATTTGTTTGTTTTTAATTTTATATTGCCTGGCTGATGTACATTAGGATTTATTATCCTTTGTCTGGTGTTTTTTTCTTTAAACACTAGATGGCGCCAGCCTTAGGCTAATTGTATTGTAACTTTTTGGCCCTTAAATAAATATTTTATCTATCTTGTACTCTGCTTTGTGGACACAAGATGGCGCTGGCTAACTAGTCCCTGTGAATGTTGCTATGGCAACCACATGGTATATATTGCGCTGCGGGACGTTCACGGAGATCCCCGCCCCACGCTGATGAAGTCCCGCCCACTTTGGGACGTAACGCGTACGAGGGGGAGGAGCTACGTCGACGTCATCCGCGTTTGCCTCACAGAGACCCAACAAGCTGTGTACATTGATCCGGACGTTCGTTCCGGTAACTGCTGTTATACCTGCACTCGGTCTATGAGTGCAGGACTATGTGAGTTTTTTATCATATGCTTTTAAATTTCATTAAACGTTTTAAGCAGTTAGCACTTAGAATTGTCCTTCTTACTCCTTTTCGGTCCATGTTATTGCTGTATGGGAGAGTGTTGCCTTGCTTATTGCCCGCTGGTGCCATCTGGTGGATTCTTTGGAATTGAACCCATGTAAAGCTGATTACCTATCTCTGGAGATTTTGCTTCTTGCCTTTTGACCTAGCCACAGGTCAAAGTATTGAGGTGAGAGGCCACCCTTTACTCTTGGTGGAGGTTAACCCTTTCCTGTGGGTCACGGATCTGTTGAAGATTATTGCACTTTTTGATCACCATTGATTTTTTGGAGCACTTTTATCACTTTGCACTTTATGGACTTTACCAAATTGATTTATTGATTTATTATTGTATTTATTGTATTATTTGCGCTGCACTATTTTTTCTATATATACAGAAGACCTATACATAGACCAGAACGCAAGCAGGGACATATGAGAGAATATCATACATTGCCTGATATACAGTATTATGCCCTGCAACCACCTCAGGTGTTCTAGTGTCTTTGACTTATAGAGCTAATCTGGGCCCTGGTTAACTACAATTTATTGGGAAGCGCTTTCCCAAGGGGGTTACCTTGCGGGCACGCTCCTGAGTCCAGCAGTTGCGTCTATAGACACGAATGCCGAACTCGGCTCGCCCCCCCGGTACTCGCGTCATTGGATTTGATTGACAGCAGCACGAGCCAATGGCTGCGCTGCTTTCAATCAATCTAATGAAGAGCCAAGAAGACCGGGCCGAGATCCAGCGCTTTCTCGACGTGGGACATTCGAGGGCCCAGGTAAGTAAACCAGGGGGCTGGGGGCCGGCAATTATAGGATACATTAAGGTGAAAAAAAAGGAAGGTTTACAACCCCTTTAAGGTGTCAGCATACCAAGACATTTTGTATAATTTCATGCTCCAAACTTTGTTGGAACAGTTTGGGGATGTCCCCTTCCTGTTCCAACATGACTGCGCATCAGTGTACAAAGCAAGGTCCATATAGACATGGATGAGCAAGTTTGGGGTGGAGGAACTTGACTGACCTGCATGACCTCAACTTGATAGGACACCTTTGGGATGAATAAGATGGGATAACGTGCAAGTGCACGTAGGTCTGCGAGTGCACAATGGTCTGCGAGAGCACGTAGGTCTTCGAGTGCACGTGGGTCTGCGAGTACCTGTGTATTGTCTTGTTGAGTACCTGTGTACTGTCTTGTGGGTAGTAGTGTCAGGAAGCTAGTTGTTAGGTAATTTGGACAGGGTATAATCCCCAATCCTCATTAAATTAATAGGTACGATGCCCGGTGGGTGTGGAGAGGCAACTTGGTGTAGATCTTGCAGCATGTATGTGTTAGATTTTGAATTAATTATTATTTTATGTGATAAAAGTTTCTTAGAATCAATATTTAACATGGTAGTTTTGAGGGTTTGCTGAGGACAGACGAAGGTCAGTTGCTGTGTAGGTTAAATGTATTTTTAGAGTTCTACGTCAAGACAATGGGTGGAGATGTGTTACTTAATATATACAAGTGGGTGTTACGTTTGTGACAGGAGCTCACCACCGTTCTAGGAGCTATTCTAAAAATAAATATGCTTAGCTTGGCTTTTAAAACAGTATAAGAATCCATGTGGTGTGAGTAGCTAGTTAGGGACCTTGGGTCACCCGACCCTACAGGGAGATGGGGGTAGGAAGCCCACCCTGCTGGAAGGGACCTCTCCCAGCAGAAAGATGATGTAGCATCATATCATTCTGTCTTAAACCTACTGAATTACCATCCTGCCATGTGTTATCAGCTGTAAATATGTACAGTAAGCATTGACTGTTTGCTTGTCCTGTCTTGAAGAATAAACTTCGTACTTTTGAAGGAGACCTGAGTCTTGAATATTGGGAACGAAGCGCCTGGGAAGGAGACACTACTTGACATAACATATGACACATGTTAAAATGTCCCCTCTCTCTTCCCCCATTCAACATTGTCGCACCAGCCGAATTGGTCATTTTTTTCCCTAAAGCCTTGACAAGGGGGAGATGGAGAGATGAGATGATTGCTCAAGTCTTGGAAAAAAACGATCAAAAAGAACCTAGGAACAAAGAGGGGTTTGCCTTCCATCAGACGACAGAAGGTTTAAAAACAAAAGGGTGAGTTTTTACGCTGTCTGTTTTCTCACCTGTAGATAGCTTGTAGACTTAAAAGCAGAAGAAAAAAAAAATAAGACTTACAAGGCTTACGAGGTTGATGGATCAGCCATCTGGACAAGAATGTTTCAAGAATTTGTGGAAAATCCAGCGAAGACTTTCTGGTTGTGAAGAAAAATCATAAACGTTTACGTATGTGAAGATTCTGCCAAGAAGATTCTAAAAAAGGTGAGAATGTCTCACAGAATAAGTGTTGAAATAGGATTTAAAGCTTCACGTTATTTAAAGGCCACCATTGATGCACCAGGCAGATGTGCGCTTTGGGTGAGCTAATATGAAAGTCGGATTTTGATGTTTGAACTTGTCCAAGAATACACTATACATTCCTTTCGCATACACGAAAAGGAGAAAGACATTATTTTTACGCACGCATCTTTACATTTTGTTTACTTGAGGCCATTTATAGCCTACCTAAACATTACATTTACACGAGCCAAAAGAACAAGGCGATCCAAAGAACAAGACAAGAGCTACTTAAAACTATTCTTCAAAGAAAAAGGACATTATTCTTCCAAGAAAAAGCAACGAACGAAAGATAAAGCAACAAGAAAAAGCAACAAAGACAAAGTAACGACGAAAGAAACTAACAACAAAGTTAAAGGACATTGTTCATCTCTTGTTTTTTTAAGTGTACACAGGAAAATCATTCTAAACAAGGGGTAAATATGTTTTTTATATAAGTGGATAACATGGGATGGTTAAAAACTCAGGGGCAGATCCACAAAGGAAGCACGCCGGTGTATCTACTGATACGCCGGCGTACTTTCAAATTTCCCGCGTCGTATCTTTGTTTTGAATCCTCAAAACAAGATACGACGGCATCTGGGTTAGATCCGACAGGCGTACGTCTTCGTACGCCTTCGGATCGTAAATGCAATTCTTCGGCGTCTGCTGGGTGACGTTCCCGTCGTAATCCGTGTCGAGTATGCAAATTAGCTATTTCCGACGATCCACGAACGTACGAGTGGCCGTCGCATTCTTTTACGTCGTTTCCGTTCTGCTTTTTTCGGCGTATAGTTAAAGCTGCTATTTGGTGGCGTACGCAATGTTAAGTATGGCTGTTGTTCCCGCGTCGAATTTGAAAATATTTTTTTTGTTTGCGTAAGTCGTCCGTGAATGGGGCTGGATGCAAAACAATGACGTCCTTGCGACGTCATTTAGCGCAATGCACGGCGGGAAATTTAGGGACGGCGCATGCGCAGTTCGTTCGGCGAGGGGACGCGCTTCATTTAAATGAAACGCACCCCCCTACTCGACGATTTGAATTACGCGCCGTTCCGCCGCGAGAGATACACTACGCCGCCGTAACTTACCGCGCAAATTCTTTCTGGATTCAAAGACTAGAAACGTAAGTTACAGCGGCGTAGCGTATCTCACATACGCTGCGCCCATGCAAATGTACGAGAATCTGCCCCTCAAAGTTTAGAAGTATATCTCTGTACTATCGGGAATTGATATATTCTATATATATATGCAATGTATATGTTTAGGAATATTTTAGCCCTAAACAACAGAAATGTGTTATTGCATGTCATTCAAAGCTCAAACAGGGGCAGAAGTTTAAGGAAAAACTATTGATTAAGATTATGTAAAGAACTGTATAAAATTCAGTTGATGGAAAACAACAAGGTATTTAGTATTTAACAAAAATCCTAGAGATTTGGTTGCAGGAATGAATAAGTTAAGGATTGAGCAATTTTTACAAAAGATTCCAAAAGTGGTTTTGGTTATTAAAT